>NC_056739.1:1584642045-1584729545 GCF_019279795.1 Protopterus annectens | reverse complement strand
GCTATGTTAGAAACCTGGGTGGAAACTCCCAGATATGCTCAGAATTAGTCCAAAATGATAAAAAATCACTGAACCCACAGACATTGCCAACATACTGGCAGACAGGTTCAGTGCAAATTTCTCCCTCCCTCCCCAAAGGAGAAATACCTATCCCACCAGAGTCTAGCCACCTAAACAACCCAGATGCCCAGGTGAGAGCTGCTCTCTCTAAAGCAAAAAACAGCATCAATGGGACCGGACGGTATCCCCGGCTGTGTGCTACATGAACTCAATGAGGAACTAAACCCACACATAAGGCTGCTGTTTAATCTTAGCCTTACTACAGGATACGTGCCAAAGAATGGCGTCGGCAACTGTGGTCCCACTCCACAAAGGCGGTGCTTCTACGGACCCTGGAAATTACCGCCCCATAAGCTTGACGAGCCTTGTCTGCAAAGCTATGGAGAGGATCATAATGGAACTCATAAATAAAGACATTGGGGACCTACAGACACTGGATACTACCCAATTTGGCTTTGTCAAGGGCAGATCCTGCCTCTTGAACTTGGTCGACTTTTTCGAAACAGTCACTAAGGCCATTGATGAGGGTAAGGCAGTTCACACAGCCTACCTTGACCTAGCAAAAGCGTTCGACACAATACCCCACTCAGGCATCATAGAAAAGCTCAACAGCTTAGATGTAAACCCATATGTCACAAGATGGGTTGCAAACTGGCTCAAGGACAAGAACACACAGGGTTAGAGTTGCTGGTGCCATGTCAGACTCTAAGCCGGTCACGAGCGGTGTCCCACAGGGCTCAGTCCTGAGCCCCCTCTTGTTCGGCATTTATTTTTCTGAAGTGCAGGCAAACATAGGGGGATTGTGGCTGACAAAATTTGCAGATGACTGCAAACTGGGCACCATAATTGACGCTCCATCAGACACAGACATCCTCCAGAAAGGTCTCATAGAAATGGATAACTGGTGCCAGAGCCATGGCCTTAAGCTAAATGCCAAAAAATGTATAGTCATACCCTTTGGGAAAAACAAGGTAACCCCTAATTACCACATAGGTGGTAATCCATTAAACACGGAAGAAGTTATCAGGGACCTGGGGACCCAAGTTGACAGTAACCTCTCTTTTGACACTCACATTGCCAAAGTGGTTAGGAAGACCTTCTACATTGCCCACCTGATCATGAAGGGATTCACATCCAGATCAGGAGAGGTCATTGTACCCTGTACTCTTCACTTATCAGACCAATGATTGAGTACAACGCCCCATTCGAATGTACCTTACCCGACACCTGCAGCAATTGGAAAGACCCCAAAAGTTCCTCACCAAAAGGATAAAGGGGCTCAAACATATGTCATACGATGCCCGACTGAAGAAACTCCAGCTCTATTCAGTCGCATACCGTCTGCTCAGAGGTGATCTGTGCCTGACATACAAGGCCATGTCCAACCCGAATTAATGGACATGCTCCACATCAAAAAATCCAAATCCACCAGAGCCACGAGAGCAAGAGACTTAAACCTCAACACGGATATAAATAGGACGTGCTGGAGGGACAGATTCATCACCCAGAGACTCCCTACACTATGGAACAGAATCCCAGCCCATGTGAGGCAGAGCCCCTCACTGACTCTGTTCAAGAGAAATCTTGACGAGTGGATGAGAGATCGTAGGTTTACCCCGGGAATCATCTCTGTATCACTGCTGGACAGAGGCACAGCAAACTAATGGGTATAGTATTCTCATCCTAAGGGGTGGTGAAAGCCACACACACTCTGGCTAGGCTTTTAAATGCCCTAGGGCAGATAGCCTAGTATGAACCTATATATGCATATATATATATATATATATGTGTGTGTATATACACATATATACGTAGATATATGCATATATATATATATATATATATATATATATATGTATGTATGGGTCTACTTTGTTTCATTGAAAACTCATTTCACTGAATTTCATTTCACCCTGACTAAATCGCTGAAAGCTCAAATTAGTGAAAACTCATTTCACTGAAGTGAAGTACTGGCACGGTGTAGAGTACTGTAAGCCAAGTAGAAGGTATATGCCCTTTTCCCCACTGTAGTGCAATCCTGGAGGTAGTATGTATAGTTAGGGGTGTGGGGGGTGACAGTGCCTCCCCACAATTGGGAGTTTGTAGCCTCCTACTTAGTTTGGGTGTATACTGTCTTCTGGAAAGAGTTGGACATTGGTATTGTAAGTGTACATGTCTATCGTTTAAAATGTATCATTTTAAAACTTCTGTGAAATATAATATAAAACCAAACTGGGGGGGCTACACCCCCCACACACCCCCAGTGCAAAAGGCTGTGTCCCACGAACTATATATACTAAGGATCGCACTACAGTGGGGAAAAGGGCATATACCTTTTACCTACCTTCTAGTACTCTGTAAAGTACCAGTACTTCACTTCAGTGAAATGAGTTTTCAGTAATTTGAGCTTTCTGTGATTTGGTTGGGGTAAATTCAAATGAGCTTTCAATGAAACAAAGTAGACCCATATATATATATATATATATATATATATAGACACACACATATATATATATATATAGTCTTGCCATTTTAAAAAACCTGTGTGTGTTTATATATACATATATATATCTATATATATATATATATATCTATATATATAAAATGGGTCTACTTGAAAAGATCAAAATCGCACATTAACGAAATATGACATGACCAAGACGACATAGCCAAAACCTCACATAAATGAACACTCAGAACACTGATAAGGAACTCTGGGAAACTAACCAGTTGTCCATCAAAGCAAAAAACACAAACCAAAGCAAATCAAGTCCTCCCCCCCAACTAACTAGATTTTTTTCAACAATTCTTGCCATTTAAAAAACCTAGCATTTCTGTACTACCATTTGTTTCCTGTCTAGGAAACCTCAGATGTATTAGGGGGAACCTTGGATATATTAGAGGCTTATTTGTTATAAAAATGTACTGCTTATACAAACATTAATATTGTGTTCAAGACGTTTGATGTGGGGCATTGTTTTTACTTTGACAGAGACTAGATCTGTTCATGCAGTGCTGATGTTAACACTGTGACAACTTACCTGACATTTTTCTGACAGACTAGTCCTTGCTTCATTCGAAATAGTGATAAGATTATACATTGGAGCATGTGCATTGTTTGAATATTTATAGTTTGCATTCATATTGTGAAAACTTGCCCACCATTTTTTCTACGTCAGACTATTGTTAGTAATAAGGGACTCCAACATTTTGCGAGTTTACAGTTTTTTTTTCTTTTATTGGGAATGTACTGCTTATGTGCACGCTGAGATAACTTGCCTGCTTTTACTCTTGTCAGATTACTTTTACTTCAGATTAGTTCTTACATGGTTTACTGTACTGCTTGTGAATTTACTAATTTTGTACTGCTTGTATTCATGCTGTGACATGTTACACTACTTGTTTCAACCTTAATTCATAATATATAGCCCCATGAAACAGACGGGTAGCATGTTTCTGCTACCTTCCAAAGCTTACCCTCTGGATTTAGATGGGAAAGTTTGGAGGCTGTTTGCCAACATGTCTCTAGTAGCTACAAATTTTGTAATATGGGCAGAGAGGTGCCTAGCAACCCTAGCTTTTATTCTGCTTACTAGACATTCTTGAGTAAGATATCAGTTCCTCTCACATGCCTAAGAACAACTAGAGATGTTAAGAGCAGTCTGAAACATTTCTAATAAAGGGATAGTTACAGCTTCATGGTTGCTAGACTTACATGCCTTCCTTTTTCAGCCTTTCTTCTAGCTTTTTTTTTTTTTTTTTTTGCTTAAGAAACTCCCATCAACTGACTCAGATCTTTACCCTTTGGCAGTTGATTGTCAGAGACACACAGGGATTAAAAGTGATTCAAGTGGGAAACATTTGCGACAGGATGCAAAAACATCTTTTTTCGGGTGGGGTCTCCCACTTTCCAAACCTGACAGAATTATTTCCTCTAGTATTTCTGCTTTGCTTGCCCTAGCATTCATTTAATCATTGCCAGTTTTCAAAGGCTGTCATTCCAAATTACATCTAATAACATTAAAGACCCTTTGCAGAGGCTTATTTTTAAATGTTACTCCCTATCAATATTTGGGTAAAATCCAGTATTCTAGGTATCAGCCTTTTAAAACCTGATACTTTATTCACTAGAGAAGTTTTATGCCATCATGGAACTTAAGCTTTCTGAACTTTTATATCAGGATCACACTACAAGTCTTAATACATTGCCTCTTGAGCTTGATATATGGGACTGCATATAGGCTATTACAAGTATCCCCTTGTTTTCCTCTACCTCAATCTGTGTCTTAAGAACTCCCCATGTTTTCTTTAAAGAGCAGTTCCTATAAGGGTAAAGGTACAAGGACTGTGCATTCTCAGACAGACTAGAGCACACAATTTTTAAATAGTTGTACAACACCATAGTGATGTGGTGCATCAACAACGCAGGGGACAAAGGAACATACCCTTATTCAAGCTGGCTATGAACACTTGACAGCTAGCCCTTCAGCATTACCTAATTCTTTAAGCATCTTTCTTTCTGTTAGAGCAAAACATAGTGACCCACTAAAAAGACCTTTGTCAGGACAGAACCTCAGGAAGATGCTCTGTATGTTGTCTTCCAGGTATTCATCCAGTTCTGGGGAACACTTTAAACAGATCGTAAGCCTCCTTTCAAAATGCACAATATATACCTTTTATTTTTCCCCCTTCGATAGATTTTTTTCTTTATGCAACTCCACCCTTTATACTGATGTTGAAGGTATTTTCTGAGTAGTCAGAAGGACTCTCCAAACAATGTTTGTAGTTAATCCATTTTTGTCCAGGAAGCATTGTTTGTTCCTTGTCTGGAACTGGCCAAGGGCAAATACGTATATTCCCTCATGATCTGCATCTGCTCACACAAGACAGGTGGAGTTCAACTCATTGCACCCTATTACATCTTAAATATCTGCCTAGATTCTGATACCTTTTAGTCACTTCTTTTTTGAGGACATGCAGCAGGCAATAAATGCTGCTACTAGAAATATCTTATTTGGCCGTTTTGGAAGACTTTTCCAGTCGGTGCCTGCCTACCTAATAGCCAGTTGTCTATCTGGGATTGTACCAATGGTGCTCAAAATATTGGTGTCCATTTTTAGCCTCTGGCCTTAGAACTGCTTTGTTTAGTTGCATCTCATGACCAATTCAGTATGTGTATATATATATATATATATATATATATATATATATATATATATATATATATATATATATATATGTATGCATGTCCATAGAGCTGTCTTTTCCGTCAATGTTTTCTTAGTAAAACAATTTTTGATAGGAGAGTTTCACATGAGATTTCCTTGCAAACAGGTTTCCCTTTCATGGGATCTTAAGTTTCTGCTGGGAAAAGTGAATCTTATCTCTATCTGAACCTGCACATCCCAGGTATTTAGGGTTCAGTATAACAAACAAAAGGTTCTTTTCTTTGCTCTGACATCTGCAAGATTAGTATACGAGTTGCAAGATCTTTTGGTGGGTAAACCCTTGCTGCTTTGCTTTTGGGATGGGGTATCACTAAGAACAAATTCTTCATTCCTGCCCAAGTTAATTTATTTTTTTTCTTTGAATCCCTCAATCAATCTTCCGGTGTTCTGTTGTAACTTTCAAAGGATTCTTCATACTCTGGGCATTCATACACAGCTCAGGTACTATCTTGGCAGAACCAAGTCCTTTAGAAATGCCAGTTGACTATGTATCTCAAATGTATGGACTAAAAAACAGAAAAACAATGTATGCACCATGTTAAACCATTCCAGGTAGTATTAAGGCACACACTTTGCTGGCATATTAGAAATGGGTACATTGTAGACACTTTCTAGAAACTGTTATGTGATCCTCTGTATATATATATATATATATATATATATCTCCAAGGAACTGCATACTGGATTCTTTGTTTAGATCCAGGGCTGGTGATGCTAGGACCATTCTCCAGGGCTTCCTGGATCCATATTCTTCCACCTTCCAGGTTGATTAAGCTATGGTATTGTACCTATAGGCTACTGCAACAGTGACAGTGATGAATATAGTACAGTCATGTAAGTTTGTAATGTAAGCTCCACTGGCTTGAACTGCCCAACCTCCTAACCTACAATCAGTTCTGCCTCACTCATTCTGTTACCTCCCCAATAAGTGTCCTTCACTCAAAAACCTAGTACATCATCACTCTGCCAAAAGGCCTCTTAGATCATCAAGCAAACTACTACTAGAAGTCACCAACAGCTACAATAGCTTTGGAGACACACTGTATAGGTTCATAGGTTTATACTAGGCTATCTGCCCTAAGGCATTTATAAGCCTAGCCCAAAGTTATGTGGCTTACGCCACCCCTTATGTTAGAAATAATGTGCCCATTAGTTTGTTGTGCCTCTGTCCAGCAGTGACACAGAGATGATTCCCGGGGTAAACCTACGATCTCCCATCCACCGGTCAAGATTTCTCTTGAACAGAGCCAGTGAGGTGCTCTGCCTCACATGGACCGGGATTTTATTCCACAGCATGGGGAGTCTCTGGGTGATAAATCTATCCCTCCAGCACGTCTTATTTATGTCCGTGCTAAGGTTTAAGTCACTTGCTCTAGTGGTTCTGGTGGATTTGGATTTTTTGAGGTGGAGCATGTCCATTAATTCTGGGTTGGTCATGGCCTTGTATGTCAGGCACAGGTCACCTCTGAGCAGACGGTATGCAACTGAATAGAGTTGGAGTTTCTTCAGTCTGGCAGTATATGACAGGTTTTGGAGTCCCTTTATCCTTTTGGTGAGGAACTTTTGGGGTCTCTCCAATTGCTGAAGGTGTCGGGTGAGATGCATCCCGAATGGGGCATTGTACTCGATCATTGGTCTGATAAGTGAAGAGTACAGGGGAACAATGACCTCACTTGATCTGGATGTGAATCCCTTCATGATCAGATGGGCAATGTAGAAGGTCTTTCGAACCACTTTAGCAACGTGAGTGTCAAACGAGAGGCCACTGTCAACCTGGGTACCCAGGTCCCTGATAACCTCTTCTGTGCTTAGTGGGTTGCCAACTATATGGTAGCTTGGGGGTTACCTTGTTTTTCCCGAAGGGTATGACTATACACTTTTTTGCGTTTAACTTCAGGCCATGGCTCTGGCACCAGCTATCAATTTCCGTGAGACCCCTCTGAAGGATGTCTGTGTCCGATGTACTATCCACTATGGCACCCAGTTTGCAGTCATCTGCAAACTTTGTCAGCCATAGTCCTCCTATGTTTGCCTGCACTTCAGAAAAATAAATGCCGAACAAGAGGGGGCCCAGGACTGAGCCCTGTGGGACACCGCTCGTGACCGGCTTAGAGTCTGACATGGCACCAGCAACTCTAACCCTGTGTGTTCTGTCCTTGAGCCAGTTTGCAACCCATCTTGTGACATATGGGTTTACATCTAAGCTGGTGAGCTTTTCTATGATGCCCGAGTGGGGTATTGTGTCGAAAGCTTTTGCTAGGTCAAGGTAGGCTGTGTGAACTGCCTTACCCTCATCAATGGCCTTAGTGACTGTTTCGAAAAAGTCGACCAAGTTCAAGAGGCAGGATCTGCCCTTGACAAAGCCAAATTGGGTAGGATCCATTGTCTGTAGGTCCCCAATGTCTTTATTTATGAGTTCCATTATGATCCTCTCCATAGCTTTGCAGACAAGGCTCGTCAAGCTTATGGGGCGGTAATTTCCAGGGTCCGTAGAAGCACCGCCTTTGTGGAGTGGGACCACAGTTGCCGTACGCCATTCTTTGGGTACATATCCTGTAGTAAGGCTAAGATTAAACAGCAGCCTTATCTGTGGGTTTAGTTCCTCATTGAGTTCGTGTAGCACACAGCCGGGAATACCGTCCGGTCCCATTGATGCTGTGTTTTTTGCTTTAGAGAGAGCAGCTCTCACCTGGGCATCTGAGATGTTTGGGAGGCTAGACTCTGGTGGGATAGATATTTCTCCTTTTGGGGGGGAGGGAGGGGAGAAATTTGCACTGAACCTGCCTGCCAGTATGTTGGCAATGTCTGTGGGTTCAGTGATTTTTTTATCATTTTGGACTAATTCTGAGCATATCTGGGAGTTTCCACCCAGGCTGAAAGACAAGTTTATCCAGCTAAATCCTCCAATGGCACCTCTGGATTTAAAAGGTATCAGAAATGTCAGGGTAAAATGCTTAACTCTGACAGGCATACCCTTTGTGTCTATCGTTTGTGGAAAGTCCACTTTCAAGAAAGTTGCTCAATTTGTCATGGTTTCTCTACCCATACACTTACTGAGTGTAAGAACAAATTAATACTTAAGGGGCTTTTAAAATCTGATTTTAGAGAGTCCATTTCTGAGTCTAGTGAAGCCAGCCTTCATCATCATCCTCTTCTTCCATTAGTAAGAAAAGACCTTCTTTGCCAAAGAGTTCTTCGGCACCGAAAGATGTATGTGACTCAGCACCTACAAAATTATCAGAGCTGACATTGACTTCCTCGGCACACAGAGAGATTTCGGTGCCAGAACAGTCAGAGCTGCCTTTGCTCCCAAGGACAAAATATTCACCAACTAGTGACCCTTTTAAGGACAAGCCACCAAGCCCTTTCCTCAAAGTGAGACCCCCCCCCGGTCTTCTTTGACTGCCTCAATTCGATCCACTAAGAGTCTCTCAGAGGCTGACATTATGAGACTGGTGAATCAGCTCCTGACAGCGAGGGGATTGTCCTCAGTAACAAGCCACTCTGGCATTAGAATCAGCCTACTTATGACACCACCCATTCCTCATCCTCCAAGTCGTATTGAGTTATTGGAGCCCTCGGTTCTGACACTCCCAGCTTTGACTATCTCTGTTCCATTATTATTCTTTTCTCCATTACTGAGAGCTGCTTTGAACTCCTCTGGGCTTTTGACACTGGAGGCCTTCCCAGGTCGAGACTCTCTGGCCAGGTCTGGGGTGCAGGGGGCAGTTTCCTTAACTTTGGATCTGTCCATGCCCCTTGGTGCCACGGCCTTTGTAGGATCAACACAGGCCTCTGTTTCGGGGGTCACCTCCTTGGTGCTAGGTGTGACCCTGGTTCAGAAGGAGTATATTTCAGTTCCAGGCTCCCATCTCTCTGTGGGGGGGGGGGGGGGCTGGCATTCTTTACCGAGGAGAAGGCTTTGTCCACTGGGGACTCACAATCCTTGCCATCCCTGTCGGGACTCGTTTTTACATCCCCTCGACTGAGCTGCCATCCCTCTCATCCCCAGGACAGCGGGTACAAAAGTCCCAGGATAGACTCTTTTTGTTGGTTTCCTCTTTGGACACTTCCTTGGATCATCCCCCCGAGGAAGTAACTGCAAATAAGTTCAAGAGGAAGCACTTAGACTCCCCGGAGGAGTCTTTCACCAAAGATACTGATTATGATGAAGGAGAAGGTCCCCCCAAGTCATCCCCTGATGATGTTTCCTTTGGGGACATCTTCAAAACCTGAAACAGATGGGTGGCTGGTCCTCCATCCAGTCTTCCTCAGAAGAGTCTGTATACCTGGAGACTTTTCTTGCCCAACCCTCTACTTCTTGGATTTCTCCGCCCGCTGACAGTGTCCTTAAGTTGTTCGCTCAGCAGGTATGGAAGATGCTTGACTCCATCAAGCTGATCCCCAAGAGGCCTGATCGTATCCTATCAGCACCTAAGGCTGAGCCACACTGGTCTAAAGGCATATCCGTTGACACCATGGTGATAGTGGCAGCCACAAAGAAGAAACTTGCTGAGAAAAGTCCATCTATCCATCCTCCTAACAAGAAGTCTAGGACTTGGGATAGGTTTGGGAAGCATGTTTATGCTTCAATGACCTTTGCCCTTAGTTCTTTGAATTATATTGCACACTTTACAAGATCTCAGAGGGATCTGATCAAGGAGCTCTCAGATTCCCTCTCAGGAGCAGTAGCTGAAGGGGTACATGACAAAGTTACCTTTCAGCTAGCAACCCTTGATGCATTTTCTAACTCATCCATGAGGCTGATTGCTTATGCAGCTGAAGGAATGACTAGAGCATGAGTGCAGGCATAGCCATTAGAAGGCACTCCTGAATGCGCTTGTGTGACTTTGCAAAGCCATTTAAAGCACCATTCATCAGCACTTCGTTTGATGGTTCTGCCCTTTTTGGTCCCAAAGTAAAAGACACTTTAGCCAGATGTGAGAAAGATAGCAAGACCCTTTCTGCCATTGGCATACATTTTTCCACTCCTCAGTGGCCTTACTCTAGGAAACAGAGAAGTGGGAGACTGTGGTTCAAAAAAGCCAAAGGGCCTTTCCAGAATTTACGCAGCAAAGACTTTCCTGGGGCAGAGGGGGAATTAATGGAAGACGCTGCCCCAGAGACAGAAATGGACCGCAAAACCAGGGGTCCAGAGAATCTTTCTCTGGTACTACTTATCAGCACCCCTGAATGTGGGCCTGATTGCCCTCCTCTAGAGGCAGTCAGGGACAACTTTCTTTGCACTAATTTGCCTGTCAAATATTAACTACAGACAAATGAGTGCAGGGAATAATTTCCAGATGTTACAAAATTCCACTATCATTACCCCCAATAACCCAGAAAGAACTCCTGGATGTTTCACCCAGTCAAACGGAAGCAGCAGTCATAGAAATTCAAAAACTGTTGGACAAAGAGTCATCCAAAAAGCCCCACCAGACCAAACAGAATCTGGGTTTTAGTGAAGGTTCTTTTCAGTGTCCAAAAAGCAGGGTACTAGAGACCCATCTTTGATCTCAGCCAGTTCAACAAGGCAGTTTAGACAACCAAATTCCAGATGGTCTCAATACAGTCAATACTTCCTTTCTTGGAAAAAGGCAATGGATGTGCTCAGTAGACCTCCATGACGCCTATTACCATATAAAAAATGGACAAATGCTCCAGGAGGTTTCTGCTCTTCTGGCTGGGAGCCAGTCATTTCCAATTCAGAGCACTGCCCTTTGGACTCACCACAACCCCAGGGTGTTCAGCAAATGCATGGCAGTGGTTGGAGCTCATCTCAGATGGCAGGGCTTTCGAGTTTTTTCTTACCTCGATGGCTGCCACCAGGTGTCAGTTAGAACAACCAAGAGAACACACTGTACACCTCTAGGTATAACAATATATTTTGAAAAGTCAAGCCTATAATTTTCTCAGTAGTTAAACTTATCAGAGCTGACTTGGATACTGTCACAGGAATTGCTTCTCTTCATCCAGAATGCAATGCATCACATTCCAATTCTCTCAAATTCTAAGAAACAACAGAGTGCCAGCAAATTTAGTCCTAAAAGCGCTAGGCTCAATGGCAGCAGCAATAACTCGTGTCCCCTTAGCAAGGTATCACATGCAAATCTTGCAGTGGTTACTTGCCTCCCAGTGGTCTCTGATTTATCAACCAATGTCTTACCTGATTGTAATTACCAACCGCAGCAAACAGGATTTTTTCTGGTGGCTCCATTCCAATCAGATTCTCTTGGGGCAACATTTCATTCTTCCGCAACCCCAAGCCATAGTGACCACAGATGCTTCCCAGAAGGGGGGAGGCTTTATCTGTGAAGAATAGCCCAAGGCATGTAGTCCCAACTAGAGGCCAACTTGCACATCACTGTTCTGGAGATGAGGGCAGTGTTAGCATTGCAAGCATTCCAGGATCTCCTTCCTCTGGGAATGGTAGCAATTCAAATGGACAGCATTTCAGTAGTTTGGTATATCAACAAGCAAAGGGAAACCAAATCTTACCCATTGTGTTGAGAAGCCCTCAGAGTTTGGCAATGGGTGATGTCTTCCAACCACTTTCTCATAGCAACGCATATTCCGAGTTGCTCCAGTGTGATGACGGAGAAACTGAGCAGAACTATTCTCATGCCTCATTGGTCTCTCAATCCTGTAGTGATAAACAACATTTTTCGTCACTGGGGCCAACCTTCCTGCGATCTCTTTGCCTCACCCTCGAACAACAAGTGCAGAAGTTACTTTGCCCTCATTCCCCAAACGGGGAAGTCACCCGGAGATGCTGTTCTTCATGATAGGCCCAGGCCCTCAGTCTTCTCTATGCCTTTCCTCCAACTCCCTTGATATCGCAGTTTCTAAAGAAAGCCAAGAGGATGGAGAACATAATAATCCTCATTGCTCCTTTTTGGCCTCGACAGGTTTGGTTTCCCTTCCTTTGGCCTCACCTTCTTCGGAAGCCATGGATTCTGGACACAGCTCCAGATCTGCTGTCTCATCCGGAAGGCATGGTTCATCCAAATCCCCAACATCTCAAACTCACTGGGTGGCTTTTCCAATTCCCATGATTGCCAGGCATCCTTCCCTATCCTCTCCTGTCTGATGTATAATTGGGGCTCATCACAAACCTTCAACTAGGAAACTATACCAAAGTAAATGGGAAAAATGTGTGAACTGGCCCCTTAACAACAAACTTGATCCTTATTTGAGCCCGATTCATAAGGTTTTGGAATTCTTGGCCAACCTCTATTAATCTGTTTCCTCTGCATCAGCAATTAAAGTTCATCTAGCAGCAATCTTGAACTTTCGTATGGGTTCGATGGCTTACCTTTAATGTCCCACAAACTTTCAAAAGCATTCTTAAAAGGGCTTCTGATGTTAAGACCCCCATTTAAAGAACCAGTTCCTCCTTGGGATCTAACATTAGTCCTACAGTTCCTTAGTTCATCCCCCTTTGAACCATCAGCAACTTGTGACTTAGTTTTATCTTGGAAAACTTAATTTTTAATGGTGGTTATATCTGCTAGAAGAGTATCTGAACTTCAGTCTTTATCCTGCAGACTTCCATATTTAATATTCCTCAAGGATAGGGTTGCACTTAGGACCAATCCATCCTTTTTACCAAAGGTGGTTTCAGAAGCTAGCATAAATCAGACTCTTCAATTGCCAGTCTTCTTCCCTAATGTTACCAATAAAGGGGAGTATTCCCTTCATTTGCTAGACATCCACAGACAACTACATTTTTACCTTCACAGAAAAAAATGATTTCAGAAAATCTGATCAATTATTTGTTGCATTTTCTTCCTTATCACTAGGTAATCCAGTTTCAAAGGTTGCCTAAGCATGGCTTAGAGACTGTATTACATTTATTTGTCAGTTGATAGGGCTCCAACTACCATGCACAGTTAAAGCACATTCAACCAGAGTAGTGGCAACTTCTGCAGTTTTTCATGCCAAAGCATCCTTTGATGACATTTGTGCAGCGGCCATTTGGTCTTCTCCACATACTTTTAGCACTCATTACAAATTGGATCAGGTCTCGAGGGGACGGGCATCATTTGGTTCAGTGTTGCTTAGGAACATTCTTCCATGAGACCTCCCAAGACTAAAGTAGCTGGGGACTCTGTCCCACAGTCAAGGACAACATCAGATAAAGAAGTTATGTCTTACCATAACGTTCCATCTGTGTTGTCGATCTTCACTAATCCTTGACATTAACCTCCTCCTTCCCCCATCCTGAAACTCTTAGTGGACCGAATCTTCCATGGCTGGCTTTATATTATGGACACATATCTGGTTTCCGACTATTATTTTTTTTATTTCTATTATTATTATTATATTATTACTATTATTATTACTATAACTTCTGCGTGTCTGTCTATCACTATGTTGAGCAAACTCGATCTGAGGTAATTTTGAGAGGAGCATTATAGGTAGACCCTGGCTCGAGAGTTTGGAAGGCGCAAGCTGAAGTAAACAGCTGAGTCAGTTCCGAGGCTCCGAACCGAGCCCACAGTCTAGGATTAGTGAAGATCGACAACACAGATGGAACGTTATGGTAAGACATCATTTCTTTTTGAATTGACTTTTCCACATGTAACAATGCTTAAGATTCAATGATCGTGCAGCTTCTTGATCATAAGCTTCACTTGGGGGGGGGGGGTTCTCAGTTTTTACATTGTCTTTTTAGTCTCTTCCCACATGTACTTGACTAATATAACAGAATCTTTTTTTAATCCATGTAACAAAATACTTCTGGCCAGCTACACATTTTTACAGCTTTTTTGTAGCTTGCATCAAGTTGTTCATCTTGCTTGTACCTCTACAGAAGATGTACAGTTTCTTTACACACAGTTGCACTCAGTTTTCACATAAGGAGCCTGATAGTATAGTACAGAAGTGCCGTGTAGTACCAGTCATAGACGTTACTCATAAACAGCAAAAAGAACAGCATTTCTGCAGTGTTACAAATAACACTTTTTTCAACTGAGCTGGTATATGATGTTGGATAATGAGTAGCTCATTAATGGCTGTGCCCCCACCTCACTATTAAGGGTTAATCTGTTTTATATGTGAAGCAAATGCTAAGTACGTATATGACTGCCAGACACTTTGATTCTTATACTTTCTGACAAACAGCCTACTCACTTTGAAATTTGCCTTTTTAAATCTGTGTGTGTGTGTGTGTGTGTGTGTGTGTGTGCATGATGTCCTTTCCTACATTAATTAGTGTATGTATTAGTACATACTCTTTAGTGTGCAGCATAGCTATGATCAGGTTCTAAAATAGCAGTTCTAGAGACCCGGAATATGAAATGTTTTTTGCAGATTTGTAATGTCACCTGAGAAATGAAATAGAACAACAGACAAAAATGCATTTTCAGGCGAGAGTAATACTTATAACGTATACCATGTTGATACCTCTGTGTTTGAAAAGTCACATTTAACATTTTACAAGATGCAGCAGGAAATAATTCTGAGGTAAGATCAGAGGCAGTCGATGCATTTGTTTTTAAGGATTATTATTCTGCAACGGGAATGGTATGGACAGAGTTTGTATGTAGCATTATTTTAATTGTGAACAATTTATTGGTAAATATGCTTTTCTTTAGATTGACTCTGGATTCTTTCAAGAAAGTGATGCCAAGATAGTTGCAAAATCAATACGGGACAGAGTGGCATTAATTAAATGGAGACGCGAGAAAAACAGACCAGCAAAAGAGACTGAAGAACAGAAAGAGGCCGAAGCCGTAGAAACAACAAATGCACCTCAGACACAGGCTCAGGTTTCATGTGTTCCCCAGGCTGCACAGCTTCCTTGGTCAGAACCAGAAGAGACTGAAGCAGACCAGCATGCTGCCCAGCTTGATCTGCATGATGGTACTGCTTCAGCACCATGTAAGTGTTGCAGACATTTTTTCAGTTTTTTGTAGTTTGCCCTGAATTTATCTTTTGCTTGTACTTCTTATGGGGAACGTATAGTTCCTTTGCACACAGTTTTCACATAAGGAATCTGACAGTACCATATAGTATTGTAATGTAGTACCAGTTGTGGACATTACTCATAAATATTGTTTGCCGGATAAAATTTCGAAAAGATAGATGTTCAGTGGAAATATCTTTTGTCACTAATATTTATTTTATATGTTAACTTTTACCAGACACTACTACTAGGGGTTGTTACCACTTAGGTGTTCTGTGCCTCAGTGTAATCACCTTGTTTGGAGTTTACTTGTATCTCAGTAAAAACTAAGAGTTTGCAAACATTATTGAGTATAACCGAATAACAGTGATACATAGGTTGCATGATTATACTTGTGACACAGCAATGCGACATGTAGTATATCATTTATTTTAGCTAAGCAGTAGGTCATGTACAAAAGCTATACCTTAAAAACAATGTGTAACTGCTTGATTACAAATATTTTGCAAAGAAATGTTGCAATTTAAGTTGATGTTATGTGCCTTTTGGATACCCTTTCATTGTAATAGCTTCCAGAAAAAATAAAAAATGTAGTCAATGGTTTTGCACACAATTTTTTTAGGGTGGTTTTGCTATAAATTTGGCTACAAAAAGTGGGGAAGGCACCTGGTTGAAGTAGTTTGAAAAGAAGACCCTAGGAGTAGATCAACTCTTTATCAGATTGGTAACCATATGGCTTTGGGGAGAGAGTAGTGTAGTTCCTGGGGGGGGGGGGGGATTTGAAATGAATTGGTAGATTTTGTTTTTAATGAACTGCAGAATGAATGAGGTATTTTAGATGTTGTGGCTATGATGGCCCATATTTAAATTGAGCAAGGAGGACTCCTTTGCCTATTGCAACTCTAGCTGGTTCAAAGAGAAAGGGAGATATTTTCTAGGACCAGAATAAAAGAGAACTGTTTTTTAATTAGTGTTTTCGGTATGGCTTTGGAAGTAAAGTGACTAGTCTGGCCATAAATCTAAGTATTTAAAGGACAAAATTGTTTCTATTACGGAGCCGTTAAGATCTGTGGTGTTGAGATGTTTAGTATTTTTCCAGCTTTTGTAAGGTTCCAAATATAATATATATATATATTTTTTGTTTGGGGGAGGGATTTAATGAGTAACTTATAGATGCTTAGCCAAGGATTAAGGGAGCGAAGATCAGACTGAAGCTGAGTTTCAGTAGCTGAATGTGTGGGACTGGAATGAAGGATCACCATGTCATGTAGTTTGGCAGTTAGTTTATTAAATGACATCTTATAAGCAACATTTTTTTTTATTATCTGGCACCAACTACAGGTTGGCAGCCTTGTAACTGCACTTGAATTACAGATGTAAAAGTAGCTTAAGAACCCTTCTGCTGACTGCTCATAGGTTCATGGGTAGGTACTAGGCTATCGACCCAAGGGTCTACATAAGCCTAGCCAGCAAGGTTCCATAGCTTACGCCACCCAAGAAAGTTATTTTCCAGTACCACTGTCCAGCAGAGACACAGAAGTGATCCCTGGGGTGTATTTCCTATTTCCCATCCACTCATCAAGATTTTTCTTGAAGAGTGCTAATGAAGAACTTTGCTTGACATAGATGGGTAGCTTATTCCAGAGTATAGGAAGTCTTTGCGACAGGAATCTATCCCCTCAGCGTGTCCTGTTTATTATGGTGACAAGGTTTAGGTCCCTAGAGCGTGTAGCTCGGAGGGATAGGGATTTCTTTAGGTGTAGCATGTCCAACAGTTCTGGGTTTGACATAGCTTTATATGTTAGGCAGAGATCACCTCGGAGTAGGCGATATGCTATGGAGTAAAGCTGGATTTTTTTGAGGGGGTCAATGTAGGGCATTTGTTTGAGGCCAGTAATCCTCTTTGTGAGGTACTTCTGTGGCCTTTCCAGCTGCTGCAGATGTCTTGTGAGGTACTTTCCAAAAGGGTCGTTGTACTCTATAATGGGTCTAATGAGTGATGAGTAGAGGGGAACAATGACCTCTTTTTTCCTGGATGAGAACCCTTTTATGATGTGGTGTGCCACGTAGAAGGACTTCCTGACTACTGTGGCGATGTGACTATCAAAGGAGAGACTACTGTCCACCTGGGTCCCAAGGTCTCTTATCATGCATTCAGTGTTAAGTAGATTGCTGCCTATGTGGTATTTCCTGGGTACAGAGTTTTTACCAAAGGGGATGACACTGCACTTTTTGGCATTGAGCTTGAGGCCATGGCTCTGACACCAGTCATCTGTCTCAGTGAGGCCCTTAGGCAATAAGGCACAGATTTGCATGGTACAGATATAGTTGCACCCCCATGCATATTGTGAGACAGAAGTATGAAGGGCAAGTGCATTAACAATTCCTGGTCTTGCAGTAATATGCATGTCAGATTTTGAATATGTCCTATATTAATATTGATGGTAAATAAATTGACCCTTATGGAGTGTAATTTGAAAACTTGCATAATTTTGCAAACATCACCATTTTGCAGATATCTAGGCTTGCTTACTGATAAAATATACATATATGCATCAATATAATGTGGTAAATATCTGGGGCACTGTCCACCTGAACAGCATTTCACATGCCAATAAGCATACAGAACAAGAAAGACTCCTGAGCCAAATGGGGTAGTTGGTACCTGAGAGCATATAAATTATTTTCAAGAAGTAAAATGAGTATATGTTGTACATGAATAATTATATTAATAACTTTGACCAGAAAGTGTTTGTGGTACTCCACGGAATCAAAACAAAGCACACACCATGCTGGAAAAAGCTTTGCAAAATCGGGAGCAAAGAGCATATTTACCTACACCATGAATTGTATGCTGTCTCACACACCAGTCAGTCACCTGTTTGATCCATCAAATTCTGTCGGCTAAATAGATGATAACCTAAAGTAGATTTGGGTATCTTCAGTACACCCTTATATATATATATATATATATATATATATATATATATATATCTATGGGTCTACCTGAATTAACCAAAACTGCAAATGACCGACAGTGAGATAACCGACAAAGGAAGATCGACAACAGAGAAGGCCGACAGTTGAGAATCCCGACACTGAGAACACTGACATGTTAAGGTAAGTGTGCGATAGGGATGGACGTTAGGGTCAGGGTGTGGGTAAGGTAAGTGTGCGATAGTGACGGACTTTAGGTTTAGGGGCGGGTTAAGTGAGTTAGGGTTAGGGTGCGGGTAAGGTAAGTGTGCGATAGTGACAGACGTGAGGGTTAGGGGCGGATTAAGTGAGTTAGGGTTAGGGTGCGGATAAGGTAAGTGTGTGATAGTGACTGACCTTAGAGATGGGTTTGGGTTAAGGTTAGTGCATATATAGTTGTGTATGTAAGGTTTAGTGTAGGTTTGTAAGGTTTTTGGTGTGCTTGTGTTGTGTGTGTGTGTGTATGTCGGGAAAGTTATTTGTTTTGTTGATTGTCGGGATTGTGGTTTGTCGGGTATGTGAAGTTTCATGTTTTTGAACTTTCAGTTTTGTCGTGTCGGTTATTTCGTTGTCGGTGTTTTGGCGTGTCAGTGTTAACAGGTAAACCCATATATATATATATATATATATATATATATATATATATGTGTGTGTGTGTGTGTGTGTGTGTGTGTGTATCCATATATAAATATATATCAAAGCAGGGGATGCAGCTTATCTGGTCCATTCAGTACCATTACTAAAATATTTACTGATTTCTAATCATCTCCAGTTTAGGAGTCTAAGCAGCAGGTGTGCATTTTTTTTTGTATGTGATCTTTGTCACCATAATCTCAGTACTACTTCCAATGGGACTGGCCCATTCATTTCCTTTCCCAGGAATTTCACCTAGGATCAAAGTGAGTCTGTCTAGAGGAGGCAGTATATCAGGCAGCCTTTAGGGTACTTTGTACCCTTGCTAGCATTTTGGTAGTGAGGGAATTTATAATGGCTAAATCCTCTCCTGTGTTGGGCAATGTGTAATCTGCCTCACTGCAGAGGCCCTCAATTCTTTTCCTGTAGAAGTGCATGTTTTTACATACCTACATGTAACACCCACCTACAGGTCATGCATTTGTATCACCAACCCTCCATCAAGGCACTGTGACAGTGAGTGTCCTGCTCTGCACCACTATTTTCTGTCCACTACATAGGGAATCCACATCCTTCCTTGCCAGCTCTGTCACAAATCCAAGCCACTGATCAAATTCTAGGAGCCTGGATCATAGTCAGGACTATTACTTTGCTCCACCACAGCTGGCAGACATTTGTATAGTTTCACAGGCAAGTGTATTTCAGCTCAAACCTTGTTTCACAAATGCATTTTCTTTGTACAAATTCCAGAACTAAGGCAATAAGAAAACTTATTAATGGTCTCTTCCTGTACTCTTAAGAGTCCTAAGAAGTATGGCTTGATGGTTGGTGGATGCATGAAAAAATATAGACCTAGGTGGTGGTACTTTTTTTTTCTCTATAAGTTTGAAAGCTTCCTTTCTCTACAGTCTCATGTGTCTTGGGATAGGGAGATAAGTCAACATAAGGTAGTGCATCCTTTTGTTACAATATCATTTAAAGGAGCAGTAAGCTTTAGGCACCACAAATGTGTGCACATTTGAGAAGCCTGTTTCACTTTTGTAAAAAAAAATGCATTTTCGATAAAAAAAAGTTGCATTTTCTGAACCGTTCCTATTTTACTTGTGAAAGAACTCTCTAGAGACAGTGTAGCAATAAAAGATGCATTGTAAATTGTACTTCCTTGTCTTTTGACAGTTCATCTGCATTTAAGTTGCTACCACAAGTATGGTGTGACATTGTAATATGGAAGGACTATATTCATAAACCCTGTCTACTAAACAAACCATTTTTGCCCACTGGTTCTGTGTAACCACTAGAGGAAGATGATTATCTGTAATTACTGTGAGTTTTCTGCCATGTTGGTGCTTTTGGAGAGACGACACTATTCTCAAACTTTCATTCTTCACAGCTCCATACGATTCTTCCCTAAGCTAGTCTGTGATTAAGGTGCACCGCCATATTTTCTTCTCCTTTTGAAGAAATCTTGCCAAGTACAACCCTAAGATCATGATTTGAAGTAGTTACTTGCTTGGCAAATTACTTGCTACAATCAGAACTAGCTAGTATGGGGTTCCACTCCAGGTCTAACTGAGTTTCTGGAAAGCCTGATCACAAGCCTATGTCCAGATAACCTTATCATGCCATTTCTGGATTAATATTCATGAGCTAAATGACTGTAGTGCTGTAATAATGGAGGAACTTTATACAGTATCACATTATCCCTTACCTCATCTTTGGAAACAGGGATAGGCTATGTCACAGACAGGTTCTGGCTGAATTTTGCCACAGTCCAGGCTATCCACAAGTAAGTTATGTCATGTAGGCCATAGTTTCCATTTCTTGGCAGAATGTGATCTACAAACATGTGAAAAGTTGCTTGGACAGCCTTCCTCCCAAATTACATTTTGGTTTAATTTATACAGTGTATATAGGTTAACAAACACTTACCTTTCCCTTACTGTAGGTGTCATCTGCCGTCAGCACTTAACTAGGTTGGTACTGTTCACATACTTAGCCTCACCCAACTGCTCTAAAGCTTCAGCTATCTTGGCCCTTGGGTAATCATCTGTTTCTCTGCAACTGTTCAGTTTCTTATAGCCTACTTGTTGTTGTGTCTTTCAGCTTATCCCGGTTAGGGGTCGCCACAGCAGAACTCCAGTCCACTAATGTTTGGTAGTGGATTTTTACGTGCCAAGTTACCAGCCCTGATGCACAACCTTCAACGAAGGCACACCCATTCATGCATGCCTCCACACATAAGACGCTCTAGTTGAGAATCGAACGCGACAACGTCTTGCTGTGAGGCGACAACGCTACCACAGCACCACTACTGCAGGTCAGTTTCTTATAGCCTACAAAGTACCTAATACTGATGTCCTGTTTAGAAAAGACCTAGAAATTGTTATATTCCTGGCTGACCACCATACTGAGTAGTTCATAGTTTGCTTTACTTACTAAGGCACCCTGGAAGGAGCCTGTTTTAATTGGCTGTTGGGTTTTTATGCTCACATGGAGCTCTACTAGTTATCTACAGCCATATCTTAGCAGTGAGTATGTCCCCAGATACTTGTAGAGCTTTCCTGAACCTGTATAGAGGATAGCTGCTGTGATGACAGTACCTCTCCATAGGTGTGAGTTTGAGCTTCACTGAGAAGATTTGCTATTAGATCCTGTTGTATTTATTTTTGTTAACCAACTGCATATATTAAATGCAGTCCCTCTGCCATGGTAAGGCATCATTGTACTGATATGGAGGAGTTTTGTGCTTCTGTCTAGCACCTCTACCAAACAACTGCCATAACTTATCTTCTTCCCAGTAGTGACAAGACCCTACCATGCTGCCTGCATTTCATTCTTGTACATAAATGAGTGCCATTACCTTTTGTCCAACTGCATACTCACTCTATCTCACCATCTGGCTATATCAGACAGTTGTACTGTTGTGCCTATCATATGTGCTTTTGTCCCAAACCTAAGCTTTGTCTAAGCTTAGTCATGAAAGCAGCACATACTCCACAGCTGACCCCTTATGGCAGTCACATTCACCCTATTACTCATCACAAAATAGGTTTGGGGGATCCTCAACCTGCCACCATAAAGTAACACAAATAATGATGAAATTCCTTTAGCTTCTTTGGATACCTCTTTACATCCAAAGTGGAGATGTGTCAGGTAGCTACACCACTGTCCCCTAAAATGGTCTGTAAATGCTTTGAGCATGTCTTGAGAGCTGAGTTAAATATTTCTGCTAAGCAATCTGTTTGTAGGGAGTAAGTAGTGGTTTACCCCATAGTGCTTCAACAAACAAGTTAGCAGGTCTGACATTCAATTAACTCCTTTTTCCATTAGTATTTCCCAAGGAAAATCCACCCTGCTGAAAACTTCTAACAGTGCATTGCTACCTTTTCTGACTCAGTTGAGGACAAATCCACTGTTTCAGGATGGCTAGTAGCAGATTCTGCCACAGTCAGGTTTGTGCCTCTTACCTGTGCTGCTTGAGTTAGTAGAAAGCCCTGCAATATCTGTGGTTGTACTCTGAAACACATTTTCAGTAGCAGGCAGTGGTGCAAAAGCATTCTTTGCTTTGTCAACATTTTAACATAACTGACATGTCTTGTAGTGCCGCCTCAGCTTTTGCAGAATCTGGCAAATTTTACATGACACTTCTTTTTGTATGCCTTCTGCGTAAAGGCCAGAAAAATAAATATTATAAGCTCTGGTCAGAAGTGTATGATGATTAAACATTATTTTTTTGTCCTCCAACTCTCCATCTGCATTCCAGTCTTAGTCCATTAACCCCTTCACCCAGTATAGGAGATTGTTGTTTTTGAAGATCTGAAGCCTCCTTGTCGTCTTCCTCATGCTTTGGAAGGTGGGATCCAAGACTGTTATGTCTGAACTTCCTTTTTGTGATTCTCCCACTCCCTTTCCAGCAAAAATTTAAGCATTTTGTCAGTTATGCCATAGATTTATTCTTGCTGCTGCTAAAAATCTTGTTCAGTGAAATAGCTCTGTCTGGAGAAGGTCCAGTACCTTTTGATGGGTGTGACTAATATTCAGGCTTCCTGTTACAGCATAGCTCTCTCTCTCTGAATTAGTCACATCCATCAACCTGTTTTGGAGGTGTGAGCAGGGTTTCACCCTTGCTGTTTTCTACTTTCCTTCTGTTATTGCTTCCATGGCTGGCTGTGTTTAATTCCATTTTACAGGCTACCATGTTATCAGAGTCATTACCTATTTGAAAATCTGCTGAAATATTACCAGTCACAACCACCTATTTGCTCCCTGCACCTGTTCTTGGTACAAGTGAACCCTGACCTGTGGCACCTGA
Organism: Protopterus annectens; assembly: GCF_019279795.1. Lineage (NCBI taxonomy): Eukaryota > Metazoa > Chordata > Ceratodontiformes > Protopteridae > Protopterus > Protopterus annectens. Next base: position 1,584,706,426 of record NC_056739.1, on the reverse strand, counting down.
AAAGGTAAACTTCCCATAGCCCTAGGTGGAATGAACCGTCTTGGCATGTAATGCTCCCCTTTAGCAGTCACAAGCTTAATAATATTTACATCTGATTCAGTACCCATTTTAGTAGTGGTTTCTTTACCTTTTAGTAGGAGATGTTACAAGCCCTCATGATAATCTGGAGCAGCTGTAGTTTAAGGACAGCCCATTACTACTGTGGCACTATGCTTGCTAACTCCCTCATATGAATTGTATTTCCCACCTTTTCACTGTGGGTCTTTGAAATGCACTTGCCCAATTTGGTTATGATGAAAAGATTGTACCACAAGCTGTTGGTGGTAATCAAAACAATGTTTTCCTTATTTTCCTGTAGAACCTGCTGTGAAGGATTATACTGTCTACATGGAGTCTTTTATATCCATGTGTTGTACTGGCTATCACAGTTTTATGCAGTTATGCTCTGCTGGCTCAACAAGTGCTGTTTGTTTTGACCATTTCCTGAGCAGTTATTCAGTCTCATCTGTTAACCAGATTACCTTTTGCAAGTTCTTGATACCTTATCATAAGGTCTCCCAACACTTCAAAAGCAGTAACTTGATATCTACTTACCTGCCTATGAAAGTAAGTGCTTACTTCTGCACAGAAGATGCTAACACTGTTTTCTAATGTTCCCCTCTGTTCTCTAAACTTTACCTGTACTTCAGAAGTAAGTTCAAAATATGCAAATAAGATTTTTTTTATGTTTATATAGTTTACACAGTCATCGCCAGACATTTTGGTTAAAACTATCAGTCAGACCCTCTTTATACTATGGTTAGAAATATGCTAATATTAATATAATGTTACTATTTATTACTATGAATGTGACAATGCACTACACAGTATGCAAGTTATATATTAATACATGATTATTAATATATTAATAACACAGGGCGGCCACTGTGGTGCAGCAGTTAGCATTGCCACCTCATAGCAAGAAGTTCTCCGGTTCGATCCTCGGCTGGGGTGCCTTCTGTATGTCCTCCCTGTGGTCACGTGGATTTCCTCCGGGTTCTCCAGTTTCCTCCCACATCTCAAAGACATGCTGTAGGGGGATTGGACACTCTAAATTGTCCCTAGGTGTGAATGCGTGCATGTGTGTGCCTTCAGTAGAAGGTTGGGCGCTGGGCTGGCAACTCAACACCGTAAAAATTCCACTGCAAATCATAAGTGGACAGGTGATCCGCTGTGGTGACCCCTAACCAGGAAAAGCTGAAAGAAGAAGAATGTATTAATAACACACAATATTATATATCAGAACTGAACTCTCAGGAATCACGATTGCAAACAAATACTGAGACATCCATTTGCAGTTGTGCATGAAAAGGCATTTTCAAGGATTGCAGTGGTTGCCTGGGATAATAATCCTGAAAACAGAAGGAAGATAGAATGCCAGAGGATAAGAAGATAACCACCTTGGTCACAGCTAAGATTTAAGTTCATTTAAAGTAAGCAACAACTTGGTAAAGGTTGTGAGTCACAGCATGCCACAAAGTAACTTAGACTATGCCAATAATTTCAGAATGTATCCTAAACTGAGAAAACTGAACATGGATCTAGAAATGAGACCACACAACATGGCAGAAAGAATTAAACAGCTTAAGGTGTAAAGACAAAGACGACGAGAGACCAAAAGTGTATTAAAGAAAAGAGAGAGTAGGAGAAGTGTTGGTATAACGCAGAACTGATTGATCTCTGCCAGATGCCTGTGAGTAGCAATGGTAAAAACATACCTCTCAACTGCCCAGATTTTTGCCTAATATTTTTTGGTCTGTACCTCATATAATATGTGTTTTTCTGGAAATCATTTAGAATTGAATTCTCAAAATAATGGTAGACATTTGAGTTTCAGACTTGAACCCATGCTACTGAAAAAGCTTTTGCAAGTTTGTAAGAACAATATTTAAAATCTGTCCCTGATTTTGGGCATTTCTCCCCCATTATTTTTGGCTTTGTCCAGGCTTCTTACACTAAGAGGTTGAGAGGTATGGGTGAAAACTTAGCTTGGGGTGTCAATGTAAGTACCAAACTGCATCCTCAGTATTTTAGTAATTTTATTTACTTTTTCTACCATTTACTAACCAGAAAAGTGAACTGGTCTGAGAGCCGTTATTAGCCATGGTCTGGGCCAAACCAAAAATAATTGGGGGAGGGGTGAAATGCCCCAGAATAGGGACACATTTTAAATATTGGTCTTATAAACTTGGAATGCTGCTAAAATTAAATGTTTTGTTTTATCATGCATTTTCTGGAGAACATGAAGTCTGAAACTCAATTGTTTGTCATTGTTTATTGAATTTAATCCTCACTGATTTGCCCAAAAAAATTAGTGGAGCAGTCCAAAAATTTATGGACAGTTGAGAGGCATGGACTGGTCACTAGTGGTATACCCCAGGGATCATTTGTGGACAGTAGTAATTGGCTGATCATAATTGACCATTAAGTCCAGGTGGGAACAATCCCCCCAGTCTGACTATCCATGGCACCTGTCATTAACCAAGTGACCAAGTTCAAGTCAATTATGATCAGCCAGTTACAACTACTGTTTGTTATCTTGGTACCTATTTAAACATGATTTGGTGTTAGCTTCATTTACACTGATGAAGGCATTGGTGTTTATGCCGAAACCGGTTTGTCTTGCTTGTCTTGCTAGTTTACAATTAAAATTGGGTCTAATATACTCTCCAAGTGCTAGCTGTGTTTTTTGGATGTTTACCCATGTACTGCTTTACCTGCAGGAGCATTCTTGTGTGAGGAGTCTTGGTTTTCTGTTTCCTGCTGTTGGCTGGGGAGCCAGTTGCCGTGTGTGCTGCCTCAGACCCTTGAAGCAAGAATGGAATCATGCCATTACCATCTCATGTATTTTTTACTTTTCTGCTCTTAATATTCTCCTGGTGGATGGACATATTTATCACTTGATGAGGGTTGGTTCCTTCATTCTAGCCCAGTTATTGTGCTTTAATAATTTTGGCCATATGTTATGTATTGGCGTACTTTCATCGGTGGCGGCTTTCTTGCAAGTTTGGATATGTCATGTCTCATCGGTTAGTTGGTGAACTGGATTCGTGAAGGATTTTTCTACTTAGTTGGAATTATTCAGGTTATATTCCCCTGAACTTGTGTTTGTTTAATGATTTTTATCACCACAGGGTTTCTCTATGTTCATAGCAGTTGCTCGAACATTTTGGGATCCAGATCCAGATTATAGTCATCTATGTGATTCAGACATTTTGGATTCTTTTCACATTATTGGAACTCATCCTTATAACTGATGGTAACGGTTTATTGTTATTAATTAATCTATGTTCAAGGATGGAACCGGGACTTTCCTCATAGATAACATGTGTGTTTAGTTTTATTGTGTATCAGTATGTTTGCGTGCATGTTGTATTTTTTCAGCAGGTGTCGTGATTATTGATACGGCTAATTTTTTGTAGCCTGTTTTCATCATTTAGGATCGGACTTTATTTGGGGATGGTTGTACCATCTTTTTTACATTATTTTGGACTTTGTCTTGGTTCATTTTTTGATATAGGATATTTAATGGACATTAGGGTTGCCGGATCGTGTTTTGGATATGCACCAATACTGGGCTGGTCTCTTGGCTGTGGAGCATTGGTTACAGATCTCTGAACTATATCCACATGGTTTTAACACTTTCCTTGTTGGGCTTACTGAAAGAGTTCTAACTATGAACATTTTTTATTATCAGGAGGAATGTTTTTGGCAGACACGAGGTACAGCCATGGGGCATCTTTTGCCCCCATCTATGCAGATCTATTTATGGCTTATTTGGGACAACAACTGATTTATGATCCTCTTCATAATATAGATATACCCAAGATTGACATCTGGCGCCGTTACTTGGATGATTGCTGGATGATTTGGAAGGGTGATTTGGAATACCTTAATGAGTTTATTCAATACATGAATGATAACAAATGGGGTTTACAATTTACATGTCGTCGTGACCAAAAACAGATAACATTTTTGGATGTTTGGTCACCAAGAATTTGGATGGTACCCTTGATACTCAGGTCTTCCGTAAATTCCCCGAATATAGTTCTGTTTTACGCGTTGCCTGCTTTCATCCGCCACATGTTACACGCAACATTCCTAAGTCACAATTCATTAGAGTCAAGAGGATTTGCTCTGATGCCATGGAATATGAAAATTCCAGGAGGGATATGGTTCAGAGATTTAAACGTAGGGGCTACAAGCCTGGGATTATCACTATGGCTTGCCATCATGTATCTAGTAAGGATAGGTCAGAATTAATGGAATGTAAGATTAAATCTAGTAATGCTTCTACTCAGCTTAGGTTTACAACTACATATGGTAGGAATACAGACATGTTTTGTCAGGTTATTCATCGGAATTGGAATATACTGCAGGCTGACCACAAACTTGGTCACTTGGTTAATGACAGGTGCCATTTTAGTTTCAGGAGAGGTAAAACAGTGGGTGCATACCTTAACCATTATAAGCATCAACTAACTAGGGACAGAGAGCCCATGCAGAGAACACCAACAGGGGAGCTTGCGATGGGATGCTATACATGTGATCATTGTGTCCTCTGTAATAGCATCAGTCGAACTAATAGTTTTACTACTCGCAATACAGCCAAGGTGTATGACATTTGTTTTTTTGCTAATTGCTCCTCGGATTGGGTGGTATATCTTGCTACCTGCTCCTGTGGGGCTTTTTATGTGGGCCAAACATCTAGGCCTTTTAAATTTTGGGTTAGTCATCATTTTAGTGATATTAAACTTCAAAGGATTAGCAATGCCTTGCATAAGCATGTTTCAGTACATTCCCCTGCCAGGTTTAGGTTCACTATTATTGATATTATTAAAAGCATAAGAAATAATGTTATTGCCTGGCATACAATTTTAAATAATAAGGACAAAAAATGGATAGTCAGACTGGGGGGGATTGTTCCCACCTGGACTTTAATGGTCAATTGTGATCAGCCAATTACAACTACTGTTTGTTATCTTGGTACCTATTTAAACATGATTTGGTGTTAGCTTCATCTACACTGATAAAGGCTTTGGTGTTTGTAAAGAAACTGGATTGTCTTGCTAGTTTATAATTAAAATTGGGTCTAACATACTCTCCAAGTGCTGGCTGTGTTTTTTGGATGTTTACCCCTTTTAGCCAAGCAACTGCGGTGGTGGTGCTGCAGTAGTGTTGTCGCCTCACAGTAAGATGTTGTCCTGTTCAATTCTCAGCTAAAGCATCTTCTGTGTGGAGACATGCGTGAATGGGCGTACCTTCGTTGAAGGTTGTGCGTCGGGGCTGGCAACTCAGTATGTAAAAATCTTCTACCAATCATTAGCGGACCGGAGTTCCCTGTGGTGACCCCTAACCGGGAAAAGCCGAAAGATACAACAACAACCCGTTTTAGCCGTGCACTGCTTTACCTGCAGGAGCATTCTTGTGTGAGCATTGTTAGACAGATGGATCATACTCTGGAGACACAGGTACATAGAAAGTTCCCACAGTACAACACATTATTACATGCTTCTAGCCATCACCCATGCCACATCATCTGAAACATTCCCAAATCTCAATATCTATGTATTAAACGGATTTGTTCCTCTGAACAGTCTCACGGGCCCTGCCTATATGATCTCACTCAGAGATTTCTCAATAGAGGATATCAGGCAAAATCATTGAATCATGCACGAATGTTTGCTGACCAACAGAACAGAACTTAGCTATTGCAATATAGGGATCAAGCCAATTTTAAAAAACAAACTTCACAACCCATTAGGTTAGTAACCACTTTTGGATCTAATACAAATTGGTTCAGGGACATCATTAATAACGATTGGGACATTTTGATGACCCAAGAAAAATTAGGTCATTGTCTTACATCTCATTGTTTATTTTCATATCGGAGAGGTAGAACCATTAATTCATACTTTACACACTATAAACATCACACTGAGTCGACTAAACAACAAATAACGCTGTTTGGAAAAAAATTGACAGGCAGCATAGCCTGTGTTCACTGTCACACCTGTAAACATATAGTCAAAACAAAGGAGTTCACCAGCAAAAATACATCCAGAGTTTATGAAATCAGATGTTTTGAGAACTGTAGTAGCGCTTGGGTAATCTATTTAGCCATCTGTTTTTGCTCTGCGTTCTACGTAGGGCAAACTTCTAGACCTTTCTGATTCAGAATCAGTGAACATTTAAGTGATATTAAGAATAATAGATTATCTAGTGCACTATATAAACACACTTTGAAACACAAAACAGCTAAGTTCACGTTCACTCTAATTGACAGAATTGAACATAACAAAACATGTAAATCGGGATGGCATACTATTTTAAATCAGAAAGAATCAGGTTGGATTGTTAGGCTAAGTGCACTATTTAGTCCTGGCCTGAATGAGTTAAGTTGATTTGCTTAATTGTTTAAACTAATAATGGATGATTGCAATCAATTATTCTGATTATTTTCCTATATAAACATGTGTAAGTGTCTGTTCACACTAATACACTGAAGAAGGCGAATACTCAGCCGAAACCGGTTTGCTGCTTATGGATTTTTGGGGTTTGCCCTAATAAATATATCTACAAATTGTTTGAAACTTCTCCTGGTGCTGGATATATTTTTTCTCGAGTTTCGTATTGGTTTAATCCGTGCACCCTGCTTTCTTGTGTGTATTTGGTTGGTTCCAAGTTCGATGTGCACACGCTGGAGATTCTTGGGGAAGATGGATCCAAATCAGTGGCGTTTTACCCTTGCATAAGCTTTGACATACGCTGTTCCACATGTTTCTAATTCAATGCCATCCTGTATTATTTTTGGAAGTTGGAAGTACATATTCTATCAGATCTAAATGCAGTTATTTGGTTTGGTCTATGACTCAGGATTTAAAGCAAAGTTTCCCCTGCTCTGAGTTTGGCGGCTCATAACTAATACGGACATTTTTCAACAACAGTCGGTTGGATCAGGTACTGTTTAAATACATCTTCAGGTCTAAACGCAGTTATTTGGTTTGGTTCACAAACTCAGGATTTAAAGTGAAGTTTCCCTGCTCTGAGTTTGGCGGCTTATTTAATTCAACAAGCCATAACTAATACGGACATTTTTTAATAACAGTCGGTTGGATCAGGTACTGTTTAAACATATCTTTTGGTCACATTACATTATCCTCTGATCACTTTGTGTGCTTTTTTGAACATTAATAATTGCTGGGAGTTTTATCCCGATACACTAATAATTTTGAGACCGTTCAACTGTCTTTTACAAATAATTATTGGCATCCAAACCAAAAGTGTCCTTATCGGCCTTAAAAATTCAGACCTAAATAAAATGGGGGATTTTGGCCGTATGATTTGTCTTGTGCATAACATTGTGGTGGGAGCGCCATCTCTAACATAGACCGACACTACCTGCATGGATTTAGGAGAACGACAGTTGAGGAAAGTTTGGACTCTATAATTTTGGAAGTTGCACACACAGATCGGGGATTATACAGGAATTGTTCATGGCTGCTTGAAAGTGTTTGGACTGAGGATTATATTATATATTAAAACTGTTCTCGAATCAGGGCTGCTTTAATGAGCTTGGACTATTTTGGGATTTTGCTATATCCTTTTGTTAGTAACATAAGAATGTAGCTTTTTTGACCACCATTTAATTTAGCTAAGTGAAAGATTATTTGAACTATGTGGGCTTACAAAAGTGGATGTATGTGTTAATGCTTTATTATACTATATGTACGACTTTGTTTCCAAGACATGTTTTCTTTTTATGGCTAACATTAATAACTATATTTTTAAAGGCAGGAATGTATCTAAATAGTGGATGTTTTTGGAGCCTAATATTAATATTCATTGATAATTAGGCCTATGAGTTTTTTACACTGATTTCATCTTCAGGAGACTCTACCCCTTTGGTTGATACATACGCTGAGGGGAGAGGCTAGCGGGTGATCTAGTTCATCATACTGTGGTTCACTGAAGCAGTTATGGTTTCTTATTAACCGCAATCATTATTATTATGCAACGTTTACAAACCATGTCAGACAACACAGCCCTTTACTAGGACTGGGGTATCTTACTTTGTTTTAAATCCAAACCAAATATTTTGGGGATTTCTTTGTGGGATGATTACGATTTCTTAGCTCCCCTAATACAGAATTTATAGGGTCTTCTATAGTTCGATTCAGGCTTTTTGTATATCCCATATATTTAATGTTTTACAATATTGGTGGGTGATTTTTGTTTTTTTTTTTTTTTCTTCAACCAACATTTTGGCAACATCTAAATATATAATTTCTTACAAGGTGTTGTGTATGAAACTATAATATATAGATACGGGCCTATCCAAAATATGTGATACCTTTAATAGGGCACATTTATTAGGGATTTGAAGGGATGGAGATGACAAGTCAGTCCTCCTTTCTTTCTTAGTACACCCTTGTAGTGTGTGTGTCAATAATCTGTTTTTACAGATACAAGAAATCATTAGCCTCCCAGGCCCTAAGGGGGTTTGATAGGTGGCAGAGACTATTGTCTGCCAACCTTCAATGTTTGCCATATATTTACATACTCTTTAACTATGTACTAGACACCATTTTATTTTATGTTATTTAGATGTTCTATACCAACAAATTCAGAACATATACCATTGGATGGCAGAGACGAATGCCAGTCATCCATTTATAATTTATTGTTGTCAGGTGAGGTTGGACAAACCAATTTTTTATAGGCCATTTATAACCTTTTTTGACCATATTTATCCACCAATTTCTGTTCACAAATTGAGTGGTTCATGATGTGGTTTTTCACTCATGTCTGATCTTTATATGCTGACCTTATGATTGCATTCCATTTTATACTGTTTACTCCCCTCTATTTGGTTTGGATATTGAAACACTTTTAGAGTGGTTTAATACCTTGAATAAGTTTACATTTACTAGTTATATCCCCTTGACCTAGTAAGTCTGGCTGTAGGATATTTTGAAACTCACTTATTGACTTGGAACACCTTTAAATATGGATCCCACCAAATTACTAGAAGGATTGTCGGCTGACCGTGACAATCTAGAAATTTTTGGTTTAGCACAACCCAATTCAATGAATTCTAATCCAGCAAGGGAGGATCCGGACAGTCTTTGTGATATTCTATTTCAAAAAATAACAAAAAATATGAGGACACTAAGGTCCAACATATGGCATCTTAAATTATTTAAAGCTTATAAGCTAAAGGATATAACACCAAGAGGCCTTAGAGTCTGGCTCCAACCATTAGTAAAACAGATAGATGACCAGTTATCCCATGACTGAGGCCAAGCACAACATAAAGCTTCCATGCTTTTTGTGGATGCCATGACTGATTATTATGAAAGAACTATTAACCAATGTTTATTGGATGTCACTGCTTATTGTAAGGAAGTTAGAGTTTATGAAGGGGAGCCCTTTTTTAACAAACATTTGAATAATCTGGCCAAAGATTTATCACTACTAGAGGAACAGATGATCAAGAAAAAAAAAACAAAATTTCAGAGAGATACCATGGATTATGATAAGGGTAAACCCTTTGTTCCACAGAAATATGTACGCTTTCATGGCTCTGGCCCCAAGGTAACCAATAGAAAGAAAAGACCACGATCTGTACTAAAAAATAAAGAACAGGCTTATAGTGGAACATCAGGTGATGATTCTTCCTCTATCACTGATTTGGATTCTTTTTCTACCCAAGAATCTCCAGCGGCCAAAAGAAAACCAAACCAGGGGCCCTTTAGGGGTAGGAAACGTGGGGGGGGGGGTAGAAAACACAGAAGGCATACACAATATTCAAAAGTTATTAGAGAAGATAACATCTTGTTGAACATAGATAATGTGCACAATATCTCCTACAACCTGTCAGAAGCTGAAATAAAACTGCTCAATAAGGGTCTCAATTTTGTTCAGTCTTTTTTTTAGTGCCTGAATATACCTTAGTTGATGATGTTAATATTTTTTGCAGATTACTTAACTTAAAAATATTATTTACTGATACACAGGATACTCAAAGTTCTACTGACTTTCGATTTGGGAAATCTAGTTTTATGCCTGCCATGGACAAACATGTCACAGTGTTCAAGGAGTGTGTACTCAAAGATCTTCATTTTCATCATGAAATACATCGTAGGAAGCCTTATTTATCTAGACCTGAACAGTTAGCCCTACAAGATCTTAGCAAGAAGCATGATCTAGTCATTCTGCCAGCAAACAAGGGAGGGGCAGTAGTTGTCATGGAATGGGACATGTATCGGACCGAGGCAGTAAAACAACCATCAGACGTCCGTTCCTATATACAGATGGTCATAGATCCAACTCCTAACTTTAAGAAGGAAATTGATTCTTTTCTAGACCTAGCCATAGAGCAAGGCATTATTAGCTTAAAAACTTGCAAACAACTCAAGGTTTCTGACCCCCAACCACAATATCTTTATTTATTGCCTAAGATACACAAACATCTCACTAGTCCTCCAGTACGACCAATTGTATCTGGCAGGGGTTCATTAACGGAACCTTTATCAGCTTTTTTAACTGAATACTTATAGCCCTTATTACCTCTGGTTAGGTCTAGAATTAAGGACACCACACAATTTCTTAATATTATTCAAGATACACAGTTAGAATCCAGTTGTTATCTATGTACATTAGACGTCACCTCCCTATACACTAGCATTCCACATTGGGCGGGATTAGAGGCTATCCAATATTGGCTGGAAAGATCTGACTTATACACTCCTGGTTTCAACACATTATTAGTTTCTTTGACGGAACATGTGTTGTCCAAAAATGTCTTTTACTTTAATGGGGAGGTACTGTTGGCAGGTCCAAGGCACGGCGATGGGAGCATTCTTTTCTCCTATCTATGCCGACCTCTTTATGGGATATTTGGAGGCACAATTGATATATGATGACAATCGCCACATATTTTTGGACGAGATAGATATTTGGAGATGCTATCTGGATGACTGTTGGATGGTGTGGCGGAGTGATATACCTTATGCCAAGGAGTATGTAGAATATCTAAATGAAAATAAATGGGGGATTCAATTTACACTTAATATTGAATATTACAATATCACTTTTTTAGATGTCTTCATTATTAGACAGATGGATCATACTCTGGAGACACAGGTACATAGAAAGTTCCCACAGTACAACACATTATTACATGATTCTAGCCATCACCCGCGACACATCGTCCAAAACATTCCCAAATCTCAATATCTACGTATTAAATGGATTTGTTCCTCTGAACAGTTTCACGGGCCCTGCCAACATGATCTCACTCAGAGATTTCTCAATAGAGGATATCAGGCAGAATCATTTAATCATGCACGAATGTTTGCTGACCAGCAGGACAGAACTCAGCTATTGCAATATAGGGATCAAACCAATTTTAAAAAACAAACTTCACAGCCCATTAGGTTAGTAACCACTTCTGGATCTAATAGAAATTGGTTCAGGGACATTTTGTCGGCCCAAGAAAAATTAGGTCATTGTCTTACATCTCGTTGTTTATTTTCATATCGGTGAGGTAGAACCATTAATTCATACTTTACACGCTATAAACATCACACTAAGTCAATTACACAACAAACAACGCTGTTTGGGGATAAATTGACAAGCAGCATAGCCTGTTTTCACTGTCACGCCTGTAAACATATAGTCAAAACAAAGGAGTTCACCAGCAGAAATACATCCAGAGTTTATGAAATCAGATGTTTTGGGAACTGTAGTAGCGACTGGGTAATCTATTTTCGCCACCTGTTTTTGCTCTGCATTCTATGTAGGGCAAACTTCTAGACCTTTCAGATTCAGAATCCGTGAACATTTAAGTGATATTAAGAATAATAGATTATCCAATGCACTGTATAAACACACTTTGAAACACAAAACAGCTAAGTTCACGTTCACTATAATTGACAGAATTGAACATAACAAAACATGTAAATCGGGATGGCATACTATTTTAAATCAGAAAGAATCAGGTTGGATTGTTAGGCTAGGTGCACTATTTAGTCCTGGCCTGAATGAGTTAAGTTGATTTGCTTATTTATTTAAACTAATAATGGATGATTACAATCAATTCTTCTGATTATAGGTTCATAGGTTCATATTAGGCTATCTGCCCTAGGGCATTTATAAGCCTAGCCAGAATGTGTTTGGCTTTCGCCACCCATTTTAAATTTATTTTGCTATGCCCTTTTTCGAGGTTAGTATACTGTGCCTCTGTCTAACAGTGACACAGAAGTGATGTCTTTGTAATGTGGGAGGAAACCAGGGCACTCAAAGGAAACCCAGACAAACACAGGGAGGACATGCAGACTGTCTTGCATGTCCTTATAAAACTGATAACCATTGTCATCTTCCACATCTTTTATTAAAATGAGTGTTTGTGTTTATGCTAATGAGGCAAAACAAGTTGGCAGAGCAATTTAAAAAATGTATAGATTTCAGGCAGCAAAGCTGCTCCCACTGCATATTTGAACCCGACTGAATGCTTGTGTTCAGATTGAGAAAATTGCCAAGTACGGTTAGGGTTTGCAACAGCATTAGTAAATATGCATCTGCAAGAAGCTCTTTGCAGGTCTTTATTTTCCTATATAAACATGTGTAAGTGCCTGTTCACACTAATGCACTGAAGAAGGCGAAAACTCAGCCGAAACTGGTTTGCTGCTTATGGATTTTTTTTGGTTTGCCGTAATAAATATATCTACAAATTGTTTGAAACTTCTCCTGGTGCTGGATATATTTTTTCTTGAGTTTCATATTGGTTTAATCCGTGTACCCTCTCTCCTTGCGTGTATTTGGTTGGTTCCTAGTTATCTGGGAGGAGGCATCATTTAGACAGTTGCCATGAGTCATTCACATTTTTCACAATTTTCTGCCTGGTCCTAACTCTGCACACTCAGCTAGGTGCCAGGGAAGGATGTACTGTGGCCTGTCCACAGTGGGTGTCTCCTCAAACATGCATGGGGCTTTTCCTCCAAGTGGTCCTGCCCCTTTACAGAGCCCAAGTGGTGATATCTCTGGTCTCCGCCAGGGAGATTGCTCTGCCTAGTGTGTCTCCAAGGGTACATGAACAACCCCCCCCCCCCCCTCAGAGAGGCAAGCAAGCCCACACCTCTTCACTCCTCTCTCTCCCAGCCTAGCACATTCAGTGCTGGAGTTGCTAATTGAATCCCGTTTGCCCAAGTCACAGTAAGGGCTCCATATTTATGCACCATGGAGCCAGACATTAGCTTCCTGTATGTTTTACTGAAGGACAACTTTAAACCTCCTTTGGCCTGTCACATTCTGCTCTGAAAATAATTACATTTGATTTTAGCAACATTCCACTTTTCTGCAGAAACCAAATGCTACAGAACACTGAACTGCATGAACTTTTTACACTACTTATGGACATATGTTGTATAAACCGATTTTGGTAATGACAGCATGTAAAACTAATGAAAGGAGGCAATCTGTTACAAATCCTCGTTTGTAGCCATACCCCACATACTTTCTACCCTAATCACATGCTATCCCTACTGTTAGCTTCTTTCTAACCTATAAAATATTTCTACACACTTCTCTATTGCCCCAGCATTATTAAAATCCTATACTTTGCATACATATTACAACTTCTGTTTTGTATTTACCACATCAGTTTGCCTATAACTCTGTGGCTTTGAATGAGTCTGAGTCACTGATATTTTTATTTCTTAGTGTAACTTCTCTCCTCCTTGGCTCATCCCGCTCCATTTGCCCTACGGGCTCACTCCGCTCCCCTACCCTGCCCTCAATTTCCACACTCCCCCAGCACCTAAACCCTTATAACCTCGCAACCACTCCCATTCTAAATCAACCAGTCACATTTCTCGTCCTACTCTCACTTCATCTTACCCACTCCTTCATCTCTCTTTCTATTCTCCCACGCCATACAAACAACTCCACCCACTCCTCTTCAGCCCCTCTCCACATACTACTCTTCTCACTACTCCTACCTTCATAAACTAACCACACCTTACAACTATCAACCAGTTCTTCTTACCTCCACTACACCTACAACACCATCATGCCACTCCAGCATACAATCACTCTCACACTAATACTACTACTACTCTTCTCCTGCCTTCACCACCTCACTTGCCTCCATACCATACACCACCCCCCCCCCTTTCACATCACCATTTCATACCATGTGCAAAAGTCACCCCCTCCCCACTACTTTTATCTTTCCATACCTCTTCAGTCATAATGCAATGTTTCTGTTTCCTACTAAACTTATTACTGACAAAAGAAATCCAGCCCCCTTCTCAGACACACCCAGCCTTAAGTATCACCTTGACCCTAAAACAAATGCTAAACTCTCTAGGTTCTTTTTCTACCACATTCATCAACTTATCGACATTTTCCTCTCAGGCAATATTCAACTCAATCCTGGGCCCTCTGTCACCCACCCTTCCAACTCACCCACATCACCCCCCCCCAAATAAATCACTTCTTTTTGCAACATTGAACGCCCAAAGTTTATGTAACAAAGCACCCACTCTCCACGCCTAGCTTCTCCACAACCACCCCGACATCGTATCTATCACCGAAACATGGTTAAAAACCTCATATTAAAGACCCCTAAAATTACCCCTCCCAACTACAGTATCAAAAATAAATGACAGAACCCATAAGAAAGGTGGAGGAGTAGCCCTACTGTTTTCTTCCTCCCTATCTGTAACTCCTTATACTAAAGCTGTACCCAATTTGGCACTGCTGAGCTGACCCCGGCCCTCTTAAATATAAATAAACACAAAAAGATATGTATTTCTTCTCTATACATTCCACCCGGTGACAATACCTCTATCCTAGAGACAATCCTCTCCTGGTTCTCATCTAACATAAGTAATGAAACTATAATTCTAGGTGACGTTAATATAAACTGAGCCACCATTCAATCCTCTGCTACCTCACACAATCTAAACCTCTATAACTTTACCTAGCTAATCAACTCTACTGCTAGACACTCTAAAGACAGCTTCTCTGGAACCACCCTGGACTTGATACTAGTCTCTCACCCCCATAGTATTCCCGATAAGGGAAGATTTCCTGGCTCTCTTAGTGATAACTCTTTATATCTGTCTCATAACTATATTTTCACTTGCTCTGTTAAAAACTTCAACCCTCCCTCCTTCGCTGAATCGCTAAAACATACTAACTGGACCCCTCTAAAATCCCTCCTCTTGGATGACACAGTGACTTACTTCAACACTACTTTCATCAACCTGTTAAATAGTTCTGCTTCCATTAAAACCAAAAGAATTAAATACAATACAGCTCCCTGGATTACCAAAGAGACTATAACCTTCATGCACCTCTGGGGCAAAGCATGGAAAAACTACCAGAAACACAAATCTTCTTCCTCCCTGACTTGATTATAAGCAACTTCACAACAAAGTCAAACAACACATAGCCAGTGACAGGAAATCCTATTACTCCATACTCCAAAACAACCCCAAAACTAACCCTGAAAAGTTCTGGAATAGTATCCTGGTAAAAAAAAGTAAACCCTTACCCTGACCCTAAAACCTCTGACCACTCCTTAGCTACCCAATTTAACTCATTTTTCATTTATTCTATAGCCAAACTCACTACATATTTTACAAATAATATACCTAGCCCACAATTTCCTATCTCCCCTAATTTACCCTGCTCGGGCAACAAAGCTTTTCAACTCCATCCTTTCACTCTCCAACCTCTTCCTCTCTCTACCATAAAAAAACTCATACATAACTTAAAGCCATGTTCAAATGCCCCTGATGACCTTCCATCTAACTTCCTTAAGCTAATGGCCAATGACATAGCCTTCCCCATCTCCATCCTAATAAACCGGTCAATCCAAGAAGCTTGTGTAACAATACTCTGGAAAAAGCCTTTATCGTCCCCCTACACAAAGGAGGAAACAATATTGATATCTCTAACTTCCGCCCAATTGCCATTCTCTCCCCATCTCAAAAACTTTTAGAAAAATGCATTCATCTACAACTACTACCCTACCTGCTTGATAACCATCTGCCTCCCCCCACACAACACTGTTTCATGCCTGGACACAGCACTACCACTGTTCTCCTTTCCTTCCTCGAAACTGTCAATTCCGCATGTGACTTCAGTAGTATTGTATCTACCTTCCTACTCAATTTATCCAATGCTTTCGATGCAATTTCACACCACCTCCTCTTGTCTAAACTCTCTCATCTTAACATATCTACCTCTAGCAACTGGTTCTCCAGTTGCCTGTCTAATAGACAGCAATAGGTCAAGTGAAAAACTGTACTTCCCCTTTCCTTAACCCCCTCACAGGAGTACCACAGGGGTCCATATTAGGAACTCTACTATTTAATATATTTATAAATGACTTCCACCAGTTTATTCTTCATGCCAAGCTCATCCAATATGCAGATGACTGTATGAAAATCTGCTTCCCTGAGTCCCTCCCCAAACTAAACAAACCCAAGAAGCCTTCCTATGTTAAATAACCATCTAGCACTAAATGCTGCCAAAACAAACTTATGATATTCACCCCCTCAAAGTATACTAAAATAAACAAGAGCTCTTTCTCCATAACTAGCCAAAACAGGACCCCTATAGAAATAGTACCTCATACAGAGCTACTAGGTGTCACTATTGATGAACAACTTAAGTTTGACATTCATCTCCACACAAATTTAAAGAAAATCCACCAAAAACTAGGCTTACTCTGCCATCACAACCACTTCCTTACTCCCTGAACCAAACATGTCCTTTCTGCCACCTACCACATTCCCTCCCTCTTGTATGGTGCCCCCCCCTTACTAATCCTCAGTCCAGTCTAAAGACTAAACTAGCTGCTATAACAAAATGTCAGAGTGTGCCACTGGTGCCAAATCCTTCACTCACCACTTTAATGCCCTCTGCAAACTAAATTGGCTTGAATTGCCCCATCATCTCTCCTTCATCCAACTTTCTTATGCACATAAACTCATTTTTAAATCTTTTCTCTGCCCTTCCCTTGGCTCCTCCGTCAAATTGCATATGCCTGGTGGACTACTCAAGTCAGTCAGTCAAAACCTGCTCAAACTCCAGGCAAATTCTTTTTGTCCTTCTCTCTATCCCGAATTTGGAATTTCTTTCCTCCACAAATTCGTACCACCACCACTCCACCTTCAAAAGCTTGCTCCATTCCTACCTCTCATCCCTCTGGGAATTCTCCTGCTCCCACCCCTCCTGACTCTCCTCTACTGAACCATATCCTATCTATCACTCTTCTCTAATTTCTCATTACTCAGGTCCCTCTCCTCTAGTTCTTCCCATCCTACCCACCTCTCTCTCTGTCAAATTTTCACAACACTGATTCCCAATGTCTAGTTTCCTATCTAATTCTCCACCTACATCTAGGATCCTTAGTTCTTCTTTACATACCTATATCTTTCACTTCACCTATTAGTCCTTAATTTCCCTCGTCTGCGATTTTTTTTTTTTTTTTTTTTTTTTTGTTTCTTTTGGGTTTATTTTTTTGTAATCTGACTTGAAAAGTCACTAGTATAGACTATGTAAATATAGATACATATTCCTATTTCCTTTGATTGCCCTGTAGAAGCATTTAATATTATTTATTTTGTTAGTACATTTTTTATTTCCATTGTATACTACAAATTTCACGCATTTTATATACTTTGGAACATTTTGTTGGTATATTTGTCTAATTACTTTATCACTTGTTTAACATTGTTGGAGCTTTTCTCCCCAGGACTCCATTGAAAACGGGCTCCTTGGCCCAATGGAGTATCCTGGTAAACAAACTGTAAAATAAATAAACTAAATAAATAAAATTGTCTGAGTTCAAGGATAGAGCCACGTAAGTGACAGAGGCATAAAAAAAAGCTGGCAATAAGCAGGTCTGTCTACTTTCCCACATCAGAAGTGGCAAATGTAAGCTTTGAAATGCAAGTGATCAGTGTAAAATTGTCTCATTTTGAGGATGAACATTATCTTACAGGACTAGTTCTTACTAAAAACTAATGGTACTGACAGTACACCAGGACCCTTAGATATTTCAGTAGTACACCCTGGAACCTATCCAGCTGAAAGGATCAGACAAGTGGATAATACCCCCTCACAGAAACATAAAAGGACCAAATCTTCATACCACATGAAATAAAGGCAAGGAAATCCACCATCAGGACATATGGTTCTTTGTTACAACAGTTCTGGTACCTTGGCTTTCCGCCTCCTGCTGGAACATTTACAGCTTCCCAATAAGTCCCTTTATATACCATTTTGAACCAATAATAAATCACTTAACTATCTTAATTACATAATTAAATAAATACTTCTTCACCATTCACCATACAACCAGTTTTCTTTGAAAAGTTGCAAACACTGTGAAAGGAAATGTTCAACATATAAACAATACCTCCGTGGCAAGAAATTAATTCATAATCTTTAAATGTGAAATATCTCTATATGAAATTGTGTACATCCATAACAAATATTTCCACACTAATACTACTACTCCTCTTTTCCTTGAAAGTCCAGTGGCCATGCACTTCCTGTTGTAACAAGTTTTAGGATTATGAATGCAGGCAAAGGAAGAGGGCCCATTTGTGATAAAGCCACATATTACAAAGAAGGTCTTTTTGTACTTAAAAAAAAAAACAGCATTACCAGAAGACCACCAAGGATGCCTTCTTCCAAGCATAGGTCAATGTCTTCAACGTGCTACATCCCATTATTGAAAAAAGAGCAGAGAAGTCATGAACTTGAGATATTTCCTATGGACAGAGTTTCCTAGGATAACTACATTTTCAAAGGATTCCCAAATCCCACAAAAACAAAATTTACTCATTCCCATTTTACCCTTTCATTGTTAGCAGTGGGATCCTTCACAAAACCTATAGCTATCTTCCCCATTTTGAGGAGACATGTTCTTTAATTTTGAATCCCATGGACTTTATTCAAAAACGTAAATACATTTATATTCAGGAAACTTGGCTCTTTGTAAATATATGGAGAGTTGTACACAGTACGTCTCCTTTCTATATTGATAATGTAGTCAAAGTGACATGGTGGACATGAATAATGAGTGAGAAAACAGAAACAACATACAAGGTGTTACAGCTTTACTTCCCTCAGGCTTTAAAAATACTATTGGATAAATTACTGGAATAACCATGGGGGTAGCAACAGCCCCTAGTTTTGCCATTGATATTGTCAGACGCGGGATAGCATCTGTTCTAGAGAGCGCCTCCATCTGGACCCACATTTAGTGCTATTTTAGATTTTTTAGGACTTGTTTTTATTTTGTGAAAGAGCAACCAGACAAATCTCTTTCTCTTTTTAGAGCACATTGGCAGTTCCACAAATTTCTTGAGTCATCCCTCATTGAAGTCGAGAGAAAATTCCATTTCTGGATTTCTTGGTACATGAAAATGCAAGTGAGAATTTGTTATATAAAGAACATTACAGAAAGCACACCCAAGTTAATAACCTAGTACATGTTAACACCCTGCATCCATGTCACAAGAAGTAACTTGGACTGTACTGTCCATCAGGATGGCCAGAATCACAGGAATTTCTTGAAAGCATAGTAGTGCTAAAGCAAGAATTTCTAGACACAAGGTGTAAAGAAAAATATCAGTGAAGTGTTTGAATATATTATACATTTCTGATCTAACCATCCAGGAACACTGGGACATCTGCTTTGGCTTTTTCCACTCAGCAGGACAAAACAGGCAGATAATCTTATTCTGGTCAACTGTAATTTTTAGTTTTCTTGTTTTGTAATCCATTTCACAAAGCTGTTCGTTAGATCAGCAGTTTTACAGAATAAAGCAAACTACAGTCAGGGTATGCAGGATGCTTTCAATTACCCCCCCCCCCTCCAGTTTAGATGACCATTAATCCTTTGCATATTTTCATAAACAAAGGAAGCTGCCACATCATAAATATATCAAAATTTAAGTTAATAGAGTTTAACTTGTAGTAGGAAGAGTCAGTCTTGAATGATGCTTGCACATCTATACTATCCTGTCTAGCTCCTACATTTTTTTTGTTCATAATGGTGCCATTTGCTTAAACTATGTAGTATCCTTTTCAATCTGGAAGGACACAGGCAATCAGTCTCTAAAGTTTCACACTTGGATTACAGAACCGCTAGCCAGGTTTGGAATTATTCTGTCTCCTGCGACTGGTGATACATTATGGTGCCTGTTTACATTTGTTGCTGATAAAGTGATATGTTTTGCACCTATTTTCACCAGTTGCTACTGGTTTTCTTCTGGAAGGTTAGCACACTGAAGTCAAACAAGGTATCAGCAATCACTAAACTACTGTTTCTACTTTGGTATTTATTTTCTTACAGCTTGCTTAGCATACTGTGTGTTTATTCTTGTACAGATATTGCAGAAATATATTTTTGTTAAGATTGTAGTAGTAGTAGTAATAACCTAAGATTAACTCTGTTAATTATTTTTAGTGTATGGTTCTTGTGGGGATTACAGGCCTCACAAACAGAGGACAGTTCGGGATTAGGGGTCCCTTTCTTTTGTGTAGGTGGCAGGTAAAAGAAGATGTTCATCGTGTTTCACTGTTGCAGCCATTACTCTTGGGTTATCCTGCTGGCAGGCTACCCGCAGTCGGCCCGAATTCCAAAGTCCTGGTCCGGCATCAGTTGCTGTCGCCTCTTCCCTGACGTCAGTGTGCCAGGGGTATAAAAGATGCAGCCGATGCCATTTTCTTCAGTCTTTCTTGTTGCGCGGTGCCCGAAGCAAAAGCAGTTCGCAAGTGCCGGTCGGCCGACTCCTGAGATTTTCAAAATCGAAGTTCAGATCCGAAGTCTTCATTAAAGCTAAGTACCCCATTGGGGAAACTTTTTTCTTGCTCCAGACTGATGTCAGAAAAAGATAACAATTGTATTTCTTGTGGGAAGCAAATACCTCATAAGGATTTTCATTCTTACTGTATTCCTTGCCTAGGCCCTGATCATGATGTTGCTAGATGTCGATTTTGAGCTAGATTTAACCAACGCACTATTAAGCGTCAGTACGATTTTGCCTTTCATTATTTTGGCCGAAGGTTTAATTATATAATGCCGTCGGAACAGCCGATGACCGAAGTTTATAAAAAGCGCAAGGAAAAGGACAGGCATCCGAGGTCCAAAACCGACGACGAGGCCCCTGCTAGGCCAGTCGCCAGTTCTCATTGAGGTGCTTTCGCAGCCCCTGACACCCGCTACCTCAGAGCCACAGGCCGCTTCCGACTCCCACGTGGAGCCGACTAGGCCTCTGGATACTCAAGGTATTGGACTCTCGGAAACTATTCCCTCAGATGGGTCTGGAGCCGCTGAGCAGGCATCGGCTTCTGAGGGTGTTTCAGACCTACACAATTATATGTCAAGCCAACCTCAGCCTCAAAGACAAAGACTAAAAGAGCTCTAAAGACAAAGAAACAAGTACAGCATTCTCCTGGACAGACTTCCATGCCTAACAAACAGATGCTTAAAATGGCCGATAACCTAATTACTTTGATCAGGGGTTCCCATCCCCCTCCTGATAAGAGGCCTAGGCAAGAGACACAGTATGACTCTTCTGATCAGGTTTCAATTTCCTCTGATTCCTCTTCTGAACAGGGATACTCTTTTCCTCCCTATGAGGATTCTGATGCTGAAGAATCTATTCCTTCAGCCTCTCCTTCTGAGGATTATTCTTTTGGGGAAACCCTGCATACCATGAGGGAGCATTTGCACTGGGAGAGCCAAGATTACTCAGAATCTAAGAAAAGGCTCAGAGACTTTCTTTTACTACCTCAGCACAGACCACTTGCTATTCCACCTGTTCTAGACATTGTAGATGATGTATTTTCAGAGTCCGGCCTGTCTCCTGACTGTTTATCCCCTGCACCTGCTAAGCCAGACAAGATACTACAGGGTTCCAGAATCTCATAAATTTCTATATAAAAATCCTGCTGGTGACCCAGAAACTATATCTCAGGGTCCCAAAGGGGTCAAGGCTTCCACTGTTAAAAACCCTGACCCCTCTGATAGGGATTCTAGGGCACTGGACAAATGGGAAAAAAAGTTTACACTTCTGCTACCTTGGCTGTAAGGGCTTTAAATTGTCAGTTTCATATGCTTAAATATCAGCAGTACTTAATGTCACTGCTTAAACAGAAAATGTTGACAAATTCTGAATGTTCTGATAACAAGGAAATGCAGGATTTATTGCATGCAGCTGAACAAGTGGGAAAGTATACTT
Organism: Protopterus annectens; assembly: GCF_019279795.1. Lineage (NCBI taxonomy): Eukaryota > Metazoa > Chordata > Ceratodontiformes > Protopteridae > Protopterus > Protopterus annectens. Next base: position 1,584,684,107 of record NC_056739.1, on the reverse strand, counting down.
TGCAATGTGGTTTTGATTCACTGGAGGCCTCTTGCAGGGCTGCTGTTATGGGTCATTAGAAGGCATGCTTGGTTAAAGGAACAGAATCTGCCTGACCATGTTAAAGCAAAATTATTGGATGCTCCATTACAGCATGATATTTTGTTTGGTGTTAAGGCAGAAGAGGTGTTGAAGAAAATGGAGGATAAAGCAAAATCCATGCAGACAGTTAAGGATTTCCTACAGGTACAGCCACCCAGATTTAGCAGGAACTGGCCTACAAAGAATTGGTCAGATAGGCCACAAAGAGGCAGATACAGATGCCCCAGAGGCAGATCTCAGCCCCAAGGCTCATACAGGCCCAAACAATGGGGTGCTTCTACCTCCAAAAGTGGAGAAGACAAATCACAACCATACAGAAAACAGTCCCAATGACTTTCCTCTGCCAGAACCAAGCACTTATCTTTTGGCAGCTCCCTTAGGGGGAAAACTAACACTTTTTTCACCAAATTGTCACATGATTACCCAGGACAAATGGGTTTTGAACATAGTGTCTCAGGGCTACAGGTTCCACTTTCACACCCTGCCAAGGGCAAAAGGCATGCCAGACCCTGCCACACAATCAGTGGGCAGAGGCACAAAAGCAAGTTTCATCCCTCATGGACATGAGGGCCATTCAACAAGTACCACAGCAAGAGCAAGGACAAGGATTTTACTCGAGACTTTTCTTGGTGCCCAGAAAGGACAAAGCCTGGAGACCAATACTGGACCTGTCTATACTAAACACATTTCTAGACATTCCAAAATTCAAAATGTTGACTCTGCAGCAGCTACTGCCCATGCTGGGCAAGAAGGCTTGGCTCGTAACTTTGGACCTAAAAGAGGCATACCTGCATGTCCCAATCAGACAATCTTGCAGAAGATACCTCAGATTCATGGCTGGCTCAATGCACTACCAATTCTCTGCACTGCCCTTTGGCTTATCTACTGTACCCAGGGTCTTCACAAAGTGCCTGGCACCAGTAATTGCATTTTGCAGACAAAGAGGAATTCAAATATATCCTTACTTGGACGACTGCCTTATTCAAGCAGAGAACAAAGACATTCTACTAAAGCATCTGGCGTTTGTAAAAAGATTACTAATTTGCCTAGAGTACACAGTAAATGAAAAGAAATCAAAACTAGTACCCTCTCAAGAGATAATATTCCTGGGTGCAAGCTTAAATACAACTGCCCAGATGGCTCATCTCCCACCAGACAAACAAAGGCAACTGACTTCTTACTTCAAAATGTTGGCAACAAAGACCCAGTTATCTGCAAGGAAAATTCTGCAGGCTTTGGGCTTTATGGCATCCTGCTAATTCCATATGCCAGACTGCATATAAGGAAACTACAATGGTATCTAAAAAGTGTTTGGACTCAACATTGACACAGCCTGGAAACATTAATTACCCTCATTCCCTGCCTGCAACAGGAGTTTCGATGGTGGGCACAGGCCTGTCACCACAACAAGGGACAGCCATTCACTTTACCCACAGCCAGGCAGACACTAACAACGGATGCATCAGATTATGCCTGGGGGGCCCACATGGCAGGAAAATGTATTCAGGGCACATGGCCTGCAAGCCAGATGCATCTTCATATCAATCAAAAAGAGATGCTAGCTGTTCAGAATGCCCTGACAGCCTTCAAGGATCTACTTCATCCAGGACACCTACTGATAAAGATGGACAGTACTACAGTCATGTGGTACATAAACAAGCAAGGAGGCACACATTCCTACCCCCTCTTTAGACAAGCCATGACTTTGTGGGACACAGCATTGACCTATCAAGTTCACCTGCAAGCACAATTCCTGCCAGGAAAGATAAACACTCTGGCAGACGAACTAAGCAGAAACCTCATGGATCCCCACAAGTGGAAACTGGATCCACAAGTCTTCAGCATGATAACAAGGAAATGGGGATGCCCAGACATAGATCTATTTGCCTCCCCTCACAACTGCCAACTACAGAGATTCTGCACAAGGATTTATCACAAGCAAGCATGGAAAGTGGATGCCCTATCCTTCAGCTGGAAAAACCTAACCGTATATGCCTTTCCTCCACTGCCTCTCCTCCCCAAGGTACTCCTAAAGGTCAGACAAGAGAAGCCAAAAATTATACTGATTGTCCCAGACTGGCCACGCCAGCACTGGTACCCAGTCCTAAAGAACTTGTCCCAAGGTCCAGCCTGGACATTGCCTCAAACTTCTCACTTACTGACCCAACAAAACAATCCTATCCTGCACAGCCAACTCAGGACCTTAAATCTGGCAGCATGGTGGATAATGTAGCCATTCAGAACACTCCTCTTTCAAAAGCTGTTATGGATGTTATCTTGCAGGCCAGAAGGCCTAGTACCAGAAAATCTTATGCAGAAAAATGGAAGAGATTCTGTGCTTGGAACCAGGAACAAGGAATTGACACGTTTGTACCAAATATTCCTCAGATTTTACAATACTTAACTGAGATGCTGGACAAAGGCCTATCCTTCTCATCAATTAAGATTCATGCCTCTGCCATTTCAGCCCATTACAATACAGAACCACCTATCTTTTCTCATCCTTTTATAAGACAGTACCTCAGAGGGGCCAAAAACATAAGACCTCCAAGGAGAGCACCAATACCTGCATGGGACCTCAATTATGTCTTGGAAAAACTCACACTGCCTCCTTTTGAGCCAGCCTCAACAGCTGATGTAAAATTCTTATCCTGGAAAACAGCTCTGCTCCTAGCAATAACCTCTGCACGACGAGTCTTGGAGTTACAGGCAGTCATGGCTGTGGAACCTTTTATCATTTTCCATCCAGACAGGGTTTCTCTGAAGATGAACCCTACATTTATGCCTAAGGTGGTGTCCAGTGTGGCCCTTAATCAATCCATTCACTTGCCTACCTTTTATCCAAACCCACAGAACAAGGGTGAGAGACTTCTGCATTCTTTGGACATACACAGACAGCTACGCTTCTAATTGGACAGAACTAAAGCTTTCAGAAAGACTGAGCAACTTTTAGTGGCATATGCTGCAGGATCACAAGGAAAGGCTATCTCAAAAACAGACTATTTCAAAATGGATAGGCCATTGCATTCACTTCTGCTACTCACAGCATGGCAAATCAGTGCCTAAGGGCATTAGGCCACATTCTACCAGAGCAGCAGCCACTTCAGCAGCCTTCCTCAGAGGAGTACCAACCAAAGACATCTTAGAGGCTGCAACTTGGAGTTCAGTGCACACTTTTACAAAGCACTACCACTTACCTCTTTACTCTAAATCCAGAGCAGGCTTTGCCACTGCAGTTCTGTAGGGTGTCATAGCCTCTCCTAATCCTATTTAGCCCAGCCACCCATCCTCAGCTTTGGGATTCAACCCAAGAGTAATGACTGCAACAGTGAAACATGATGAACATAGTACAGTTGTGTACCTACCATAAATGTAGATGTTCGAGTGTATTCACTGTTGCAGTCCAGGTTACCCTCCCACCATCCCCCTTTCATTTGCTAGGTCTTATCTGTTCTTCTCTACTCTATACAACCTATGTGGTGTATTTGCTTGTAGATGAAGGAAATGTTTACTTTAGTGCATGCATGTTTATTGGTATAATCTATTTAGCCTACCCTTTTGGGGGCACCTGACCTCTGGGGCAAGAAAAAACTGAAGAAAATGGCGTCGGCTGCATCTTTTATACCCCTGGCGCACTGACGACAGGGAAGAGGCGACAGCAACCGACACTGGACCAGGACTTTGGAATTGGAGCCGACTGCGGGTAGCCTGCCAGCAGGATAACCCAAGAGTAATGACTGCAACAGTGAATACACTCGAACATCTACATTTATGGTAGGTACACAACTGTACTTTATCTGTTTGTGACACCTGTTAACATTAGCCTGAAGAAGTTTTTCACCAGAAACATGAAAACATTTCATCCTGGTTTGCTTAGTTGTTTTGCAAACAGTTGATTTTAATTGGCTATTGTACAAGACTACCTTTACTATACTACAGCTCAAGATTTTTGTGCACTTTCCTGTGTTATGGTTCTGTTTCTTTTTCAAGTCAGCAAGGCTTTTCTTATAGGCTCTGTTTTTTTTTTTTCACGTCAGCAAGCAAGGCTTTTCTTCTACCCAAGACTTAATACAAACACCAACATGCTCATTCCTCCTTCCCATGTTATCTTGTTATCTTAATTTCATATTGTCTCAAAAGTTTTTTTGCTTGATGGTATGCACCTTGATAATTACCTGAACTTTAATGAAGTATTGATACTTGGGAACTAATCCTCAATTGTTCTGACGTGAGGTGATTTGCAGTTCTGATTCCTTTATCCTTTTTAGATCTTCAGTTAAAAGTGCAAAACATTTTTTAAGCAACCTCTGCTCTGGTCATCCTTGGCCTAAACATTCTGTTCAGGTCTTACTTGGGAAAGGTCTGAGTTTATCATAACAGATCAAGGAGTTATTTTTTTTAAATTGGCATCATTCTTTTCCAGCTAAGAATAGTTTTGTTTGAACTTTGTGGTATTTTCTAAGTATTTATTTTCTCAGTTTTTTTTATTCTTTAATAAGTAAATCAAGATGTTTTCCAAAGTTCTATCTTTTTAGAATGAGGTAGTGTTTTGCATAACCATGATTTTTGCTTGTAGATTTTTACTGGATTATCAGGTTAAGATGATAGCCCAAGTGTAGGCAATTGAGGATTGTAGAGTATAATCTCAAACAATATAAAATAACACTAAGGAAAACTATGCAGAATTAAGGCAATTTTTAGAAAAAATAAGGATTTTTTTATTTGTAAATTATATGTTGATGACTGGAATAGCTCAAATGAGCAAGACCCACTTCTGGAAGGACTCTGTAAGAAAAGCTCCAGAAGTTAAGCAATAATACAAACATTTTGGAGTAATGCATCAACATAGATAAAAATATGAAAATTAAGAAAGATGCATGGATCTTTACATCTGTACAGGTCAGATATTTATTCATGTAATATAGATGGAATGTCCAACAGAAGAAACTGAATTGAGTACAGTGCAGAAATAATGAGGCTGTAAATAGATGTATCATATTTTCCAATTACCATTGCTAAAGAAAATGCTTCGTTAGATGCTAAACTCCAATGGATTCTTCTAAAACTTTTCTCCAAAAAAAATCGCCTTCTAATAGCAGTCGCTTACCTTCTTCCTCCGTACTCCCTCTACAAATTTACATCTCTTATTCTTAATATCATCTCAGCAGCTCACAACCATATAAAGATTGTTATCCTTGATGATTTTAAACTAAACTACCCAAGTCCCCGGAGAAATTACATTGCCAAATTCCTAGCCAATATTCTCATGCAGTTAGTCAATAATGCTACCTGTCCAAATCCCCAAACCAACAACCACTCCCTCCAAGATCTGCTGATCACTAACGACCTTCCCATTATCTCCAATATATTTGTTCTTCCACAATCATTCAGTAACCACTCCCTAATAATCTTCCAGTTTAACCAGCAGTCACCAAAACTGCTCCTGAAACTAGTTGCATTAAGCCCCCACTTACACCATCAATACAGAAAACCTCAAAAAACACCTAGCAACTTTCAACTGCTCTCTTATTACAAACTTACAGAACCCCAACCAAGTTGTCACAGCTCTTACACATATACTTTAACTTCAAGACAAATTTGTCCCTCTCACATAGTGACCTTTCAAATGCTATAAAACCTCATGACTGACTGACCAATGAACTGAAGCTCTACAAAAAACTCTCACTAGAACATTGTACTACTGCCACTCTACATAACCTAAGTAAGCAAGTCATATGCAGGCACATAAAAAAAACTATCTCAGATAGAAACAGCATGCTCTGCTAGACAATCCCAGATATTTTTGACAGAAAGTAAACTTTTCACAGGCCAAAAATCCACAAATACCACTTCCTGTCCTATTACCATTCAGACCTATCAAGGCCAACTCTCACAGTCTGACTTTAAAAAGTTCAACAACCTCCCTAGTGCAGCAACCTCTACCTCTCCCCAACTCACCTAGCTTCACTCATTTTCCCCCTCTTCTATTTTAAGAAAATTACTGGCAAAGACCTTGACCCCCTACTACAAAACATACCCCTTGATGCATCCTGGGTGCAGACAACATACTCCCATGGTTTATATCACTCTGCAAAGACTTCCTTACCACACCACTCTTTCACATTTATTTAACTCAAAACACAATGCCTGACATATGGAAAACTGCTTTCGTCAAACCCTTCCCCAAGCAGCCTCAGCTAGAAAATGCCTCCACCTTCAACCATATCTCTATAATCCTTACAATTGGGGAAATTCTAGAAAAATAATCTACAAAAAACTGTCCACATGTATCCAACAATACCACCTGCACACTCTTAAACAGCACAGATTCTGGATTGGCTAGAGCACAATGACAACATTATGGTCTCTTACAGATGATACACTTTTCAACATGGATAAAGGAAATCTTCAGGAGCTTGCTTCACTGACCTGTTCAAAGCTTGTGATCTTATTGACCACCTCCTGCTCCTTCACTCAGGTATGGTACAAAATAACTTTATACAGCACAGTTCAGCGGAGCAGAATGATCTACTTTATTGTAAAAGAACAAACATACATGGGAGAGTTTGCAATCAAGGTCTTGTCTATCCAAAGAAAGAAACTGTTTTTATTTTTATACTGTAAAAGCTTATGAGCAAACATTTTGTAATCTATATAGGTTGACATATGAATGGAGCAAAATGGAATAAGTGAGTGCAATTGAATAGAATAAAGATTAATTTAAGGTAAGCTTTGTTTTCTTGCACTGCTGAAGTAGATTTATTTTTTTGCATGAAATCATTGCTTCTGAAATCCTGCAGAGAAAAAATAAATGACTCTGATCTTCACCCTGCAGGTGCTCACACTTTTTGATCATTTAACGTTTTGACAAGCGGCTGAAGTTGTCCATAGTGCTGCTTTATGTAACATGCTCAGATTATTGATATATTTTAAACACTTTTTTTGTTTTCTGGATTTTACGAAAATGGAGAGCCAAATTGCTGATTTGTTAGAGATGTTGTGATTCTGAATGCTTGTAATGCACAAACATGTTTAATTTGCATAGCAACAAAAACAAAGTGCTGCAACACCTTGTTGCCTGGAAACCATGCAAAAATGAGCTACAGATATACACTATAAATAGAAAATCAATGTGTTCACATCTGATCTTTGTTGTAAACAATCTAAAAGGTAAAAGTCATGTTAAAACAGAGAGGAAAGGAGAATTTTATATACCTGAGTACACAGTCTGTGAGGATGTGTTTGACAATATGTATACATTTATCATGGAATTTGAGAGAGAAATAATGAAAGGAGGACAGTTGAACTAAGCACTGAAAAAAAGCACCTTAAAAGATAGAACAGAATGCAATAAGCAAGCAGTAATGCCCAACAGAGTGAGTGTTGTTGAAATAATGCATGCCAAGGGTGTTCTGACGACCAATGCTGCAGACACAGGGCTTCTACACCCCTGAAAAGGTATTATTTCCACAATAAAACACACCTTGGAGGGCATTGTTGTGCTTGGAGAATGTGCTTTCTGTAAAATTATTTTGTTTTGTTTTTAATATTGTGCACACATTTTTTATATATTTTGGTATCAATTTATCCGCTTATTGAATCAAACTTGCTTTACTATATTTTTGCTGGAGGAAATATTTTATATCAGAAATATAAACTGCAAGTATTTAATGTCTAGACATACAAATGGATGTCAACACACACACATACAATCCACTTTTTAGCAACTTTGTTGTGTATGAACAGTTTAGAAGCCACAGTCTAAAACTGACTGTTAAAAAAATAAATATGACTTCTCACCCCCCTTTTAAATAGCTGCTGTTTTTGCCGCTCAATTATTTTTTAAGGTAAGCATAATCATTACATAATGAGGGTTTTCTGAGCATTTAAATTATATTTTTGCAACAAAATAAACATATATATATATATATATATATATATTTTTTTTTTTGGCCACGTTTTATTACTTTGAACAGACTTATAGTTTTATGTTGGGAATACCTTTTCTTTTTAAAAACACTTCTAGCAGATATTTTTTTTTCCTTATTTTATGGTCGCAATACATTTTCCATTTTTGACTCATAGTCATTGATTTCATCTCGTTCTGTCATGTAATAATGTTGGTTCCAGTAGTGATTGTTGCCAAGTTTAACATTTTTGTAGCTTATATGATGTTTTAAATCTCGTTTTTTAAATATAGTAATTTTATATTCTTATATTTAACGGTTTACAGAAATACTATCAGAATCTCTTACTACTGGGGTCAAATCGTCCTGTACCCTAAAAGTCCGAGCCAAAATCAGAAAGAGCAACTGTTATAATGTCAAGAGCTCACTAATTAAGCTAAACAGGAAACTAAGAGGACAAATTAAATCCAACAAGGCCAATTACAGGTCAATATAGCCCCCTCAGGCTAAAGACAACTACAAGGCTTTCAACAGCTATGTCCAAAACATCAAAGGTAATGCAGCACCTTTCTGAACTGCTAGTATATGGTACTGTCACTGAGCAGAGTGACATTACAAACCTGCTGGCTGACAAAATTCAGCTCAAACTTAACCATTGCCACTCCCCCCACTGCCACCAGGAGAGGGATAGCAAATGTGACAATAAGATGTACTTTAATTTTACATCAGCAAAAATATGGAAGTGGAAAGAGATGATTAGGATTTTCATATTATGGAAAATTACTGTCCCGCGGTGGTGGTGCTGCAGTGGCGTTGTCGCTTCACAGTAAGACGCTGTCCGGTTCGATTCTCAGCTAGAGCTTGGTTGAATGGGCGTACCTTCGTTGAAGGTTGTGCGTCAGGCCTGGCAAGCCGGTATGTAAAATCAACTGCCAATCATTAGTGGACCGGAGTTCCGCTGTGGCGACCCCTACCCGAGAAAAGCCGAAAGACACAAACAAACTGATTTTGTAAGTTTGGTTCTTTGCCTAAATGTACATGTAGTGGAAGAAACAAGTTATGTAGAGCATAATGTTTACTACTATGATAAATACCATTAATTGTTTTAATTAAATCACTTGTGAAAGCCTTCGTCTACTGTGAAATATGAGAACTGAGTGCAATTCCTTTTAGCCAAGGTTATTTCCAGTTGTCTAAAGGACATTACATTGCAAAGATTAGTTTTAGCTCATATCACACCGCTTGTGCAAGGTGCTGGAAGCAGTGTTGTCTGCTGTGTATAAGCTTGTCTGTACATATGCTGCTCTGTAAAATCTTCAGTTTTATTCATCTTTGTAGTATTTCCATTTCTGGCATGAGTACAGCTTGGGGATATGTCACATTACTGATTGGATATGGGATTAAAATGGTGCAAGAAAGACACCTGAAAAAATGGAAATCTGAACATTATTGCTGTAATAATAAGAATAGTAATGCATTTACGTTTCTCAGGTTCAGTGCTGAACTACCTTGTGGTATTGTCCACTTTTAGCTATCAATGTTGGACCTTAAAAAGTAGATTTCATTAAATACTTCTGTAACACAAACCTTTAAATTAATGGAAAAATCTACTTATGCCAGAAAAATCAGCCAATGCATTATATGAGGAACTGATTGGCTTGCTAAAAATAAGGTTTAACCAAATCCAATGTGTTAAATCTCTTGTTGATTATAATTATTAAGATTTTTGCAAGAAAACTTCAGTTAAACAGATCTGCCAAATGGTACTATTTAGAGAAAGTTGTAGACGAAGTTCTGGGTTGAAGATTTTGCTTTATAGAGAAAAATCAATGTTGTATGTGTATGTTTTGCATTGGAGAAGATCAGTAATTTGAATGCAAAATGGGCAGAGCTCATTATGTACTTTTCATTGTTTATGTAAATTTCCTCAAACTGCTCAACTGCTATAAAAGTACCACTTCTACAGTTGGGCATAGTCCATAGGAAATAAACGGGTGCATTTTTGTGTGAGTGTATGTATACATATATATATATAGATATAGATATATATATATATATATATATATATATATATATATATATATATGAAAATCCTAGCCAAGCTAGAGTTTTCACTGTGTCATTAAAACCTCTTGTAAAAGAGGATAATGGGACATATGCAAATGACCCCTTAAGAACAGCAGGTGGTTCAGCTATATGGCAGTTCTGAATGCCCATGATGTTTTGTTTTTAAGTCTGTTAATGGACAAATTCAGGCCAATAATGCCAAACCCCACTAGCTGTGGACATGCTTGTTTCAGTCTTCTTATGACTTCAGTCAGTACAGCATAAGTGGACTATTTGACTAACTTTTACAAACACAGGGGTTGTTGTACCCAGATGATGTCCATAACCATTAAAGTGTCTGCAAAATATCCCATCTAACAATTAAATAATGGAGTAAACAGGCCACACAACTAAACCAGTTAGCAAAAAATTACAAGAAAATCCTAGCCAAGCTAGAGTTTTCACTGTGTGATTCCTTAAATCCTCTCTCTCTCTCTCTCTCTCTCTCACTCACTCTCTCTAGCTGAAACACCCGATGTCCTTAAGGGGTCATTTGTATATATCCCATTATCCTCTTTTTATTTGCTGCTTCGGTGAGGTAAGTTTCGCGAAAGTGCATTTTCAAATAAATCACATATTTGCTCTTCGCATAGCATAGGGCATAAAGGTGACTCCGGACATACCATCCTCAGAACTTCTTTGCCACCAGTCTGAATGCCATCTCTTGATCATCGGTCTGAACACCTGTTCTGTTGTTGGTTCACCAGGCAGTTTCAGATAAGTGCACTGTTGTGTTTTTTTTTTTTTTATCTTATCTTTTTATTTTGTATTGTTTCTTGTGGTGTTTCATGTCATCCAAGAAGGTGCATTGCCAGTGTGGGAGACAGATTTCCCATAAAGACCATCAGGAGCAGTACTTATTTTGTCTCGGTGCTTCCCACAGCCATAAGTCTTGTTCAGTTTGTCAGGCCTTTGTTCCCAAAACTCTCCATAGTCTGCTCTCTTCCTTGGCTTTGTATTTTGAGAACCAATGTCTTAAGCTTTTAGCTAAAGACACAATGGAAGGAACTGCCTGCTCTGAGAGGCAGACATCTGTGAAGAAGAAGGAGGCCAAGAAATCTAGGTCAGATTCTTCTGCTGTGCAGCCTTTGACGGATTTGTCTCTCGAGACAAGTGAAAGCTGAGGATCACCTGGCTCCCCAGTTGGATTCTTCTGCCACGGCTGCTTCAGAGGCTGGCATGGATCCAACCTTATGCACATCCTTGAAGGCCTTGCAGATGTCCTCTTCAGATGTTCAGGGGAAACAGCGGCTATTTCTGAGGGGTCTAGGTGTGTTCCTCAGATTTTAATATATTTTTCATGCATTATTATTTAACTTGCATATTAGAAATTCTCTTCTATCTTCCATATAATGTATGTTCAGATTCATTGCTTGCTTTATATTTGCTTACTTTCTTTTATTGTATCTACAAATTGTACTCCTGTGTGCTGTTGTCTTAGTCTTTGCAACCAGTGTTGATTTGTAATTCTGTTTAAATTGTACTGTGGAGCTTTTCTCCCCAGGCCTCCGCTGAAAATGGGGCTGATACCCAGTCAGACTTTCCCAGTAAACCAATGTCAAATATATAAAATAAATAAATTTTAGTCAGAAAGGAAGTCTTGACTACTATTATTGAATACTGTCTGGGATCTGAGCCTTCTAAGTTTTATAAGCCAGACATCCCCTTGAAGAAAAAGCAAAAGACGAAGCATATTTCTCCATATCCTAAGGACCAGCAGAGTAAATGACAGAATTTCACTCAGGAGTTGTTTGATGCTTTGATGGCTTTGAAACCCCCTTATGGAGTTTCTTTTCAAGCTCCCCCTTGGTCCTCTTCTCCCCTTAAAAGAACCCAGGGAACAGGATTTCTCTGAGGAGGAGGTGAATTCAGATGAGGAATACCTTGCTTACTCATCTCAGATTCCCTCTCCTCTAAACTGTGAGTCTGAGGAAGAGGCATCTACTAGTTCTGACCCTCCTTTTGAGGAAATTTCTTCTTGGGGCAAAACCTCCAGAAGAGTATTTTAAATTGATTGTGTCAAGGTTATTTTGGTAAAGAAGAGGTATTATGAGCTCCTGCAAGTGGACTCTCCTAGACCTTCTGCTGTCCCACCTGTTTTGGCTGCTTTGGTGGATGCCTTTTGTACTGCTTCTAAGGCTCTTGATATTCAGCACCCTGTCCCCAATAAACCCAACAGGTTTTATATGGTTCTTGAGAACTGTAAATTTCTGTATAGGTGTCCTTCAGCTGACCCTTCTGTGCTGCCTTCTACTAAGTTACTTCCTTCTGATAAAGACTTCAGAACTATGAAAATGTTAGGTAAGAGGGTTTATACCACTGCTACCGTAGGTTTTAGGGCTGTCAATTATCAGACACATATGCCCAGGTACATTTTGGCCCTTCTTTCCCAGATCTGTCAGGTAATTTCTAATCTCTCTGACTCTGAAGGGAAGACTTGTTCCCAGGTGACTCGCCATTCTATTAAGTGTATTTATGATGCAGCAGATGCTTCTAGGGATGCTGCCTTTGGTTCTGTGTTGAGGAGATATTCCTGGCATCGGCTTTAACATTTGCCTGATGATATTAAAGCTAAGTTGATGTATGCTCCTCTGGACAAAAACCCTTGTTTGGTGAAGCTGTTGCTGATTTAAGTCTTTTCAGGATAAGGCCAAGGCCTTGCAGGAACTTAAACAAGTTTTTGTTTCTCCTGTGCCTAAATTTCAGAGAAATTACCCCAATAAGCCAGCCTTTGTTTATAGGCAGTCTCGCCCTCCCCGGGGTAAGAAGGGTGGAAAGCAGGCTTCTCCTGCTAAAGCTAGCCAGATGTGTCCTAGAAGTCTCTTTCCTGACAAACCAGGTGCTGTCTGACTATCCTGTTCTCAGCCACATTCCTTTTTCTCTTCATCTTCCTGTTTGGTTAAAGATTACTCAGGACTCCCGAATTCTGTCCATTACCCGCCAAGAGTATTTCATGGTCTGAAATTTCTTCCCCCTTTTATGGGAATTCCTCAGTCACCTCACAACAGTTTCCCTTCTTTCCAGGAGTGCTTTGGGATCTCTTGACTCAGGAAACTATTCAGGAAGTTCCAGTTTCCCAAAGGGGGAGAGGGTTTTACTCCCGGATGTTTTTGGTGTTCAGGAAAGAGGGCACTTGGAGACCTATTCTGGACCGCTCTCATCTAAACACCTTTCTAAACGTTGCCTCTTTTTTGAATGTTTTACCTTCACACCTTATTTCTTCTTCTTCTTCCTCAGGCTTATATGGTGTTTCTGGACCTCACAACTTGTAAGCCCAACACAGCTCAACGAGTCAGGAACCACGATAGTACTGCAGTTAGTTTCTTTTATTAAAAAACCATGCACCAACGATGACACTATTAGTTGAGCGCTTTCATCTAGTAAATCTAGATTTCTTCAGAAATGGACCTCAAGGATGCTTAGCTTCACATCCCGATTCATCTCCTTATCAGGAATTTTTTATGTTTCTCTGTTGCTTCCTGGCATTTTCAGTTCTCTGCTTTGCCTTTTGGCCTTTCTACTGCTCCAAGGGTATTCATCAAATGCCTCACTCCTCTGATTACATTTTGCAGGCTAAGGGGGATCCAAGTCTTTCCCTACGTGGACAACCTCCTTTTTCAGGCGTTCTCGCTAGAGACCTTGTTGCAAAATCTCCATTTTGCTGTTTCCCTTCTGCAGAGCATGGGGTTCACTATAAATTTAAAACAGTCCTTTCTGACTCCTCATCAGGATCGTATCTTTCTGAGGTGCAGGATCCAGACTATTACTATGGCATCCCTGCTTCCTCGCAAGTCTGAAACTCTCATTTCCTTTTTTCAAACTCTTTTTCCTCTGGCTTAAGTAACAGCCAGGGAATTTCTGAGAGCTCTGAAATTCATGGCTTCCACCATTCCTATGCTCCCTTTTGCCGAACTCCACATGAGAAAATGTCAGTAATTTTTAAAGTCAGTTTGGCTTCAGCATTTTCATCCCCTCAAGTTTTTAGTTTCTCTCCTTCCATGTCTCAAGAAGGAACTTCAGTGGTGGATTCAGCAGTTGACCATCAGTCTAGGGCTCCCTTTTTATCCACCTCTTCCCTCTCAGGGTATGTGTGATGGGTTGCAGCATTTGGCTCCCAAAAAGCGCAGGGAGTCTGGTCTCCTCAACAACAGAAAGAACACATTAATGTCAAAGAGCTCTTCTGTTGGCTATTCAGGCCTTTCATCCTATCTTCTCTCCAGCACCTCTCAAGGTGTTTACTAACAATACCACTGTGATATCATCTTTGCTGGTTGGCTCTCATAGTGTGGGAACTAGCTATCCAGTATCAAGTGACACTTCAGGCAGTCTACATTCCCTCATGTCAAAACATTACGGCAGACTCTCTCAGCAGATCCATAACTCAATCCCATGAATGGATGCTTCACAGGGATGTGTTTCTGGACATTGTCCACCAGTGGGGTATTCCTCAAATTGATCTGTTTGCCTCCCCTCTGAATAGACAACTTCTTCTATTTTGTGCCAGAGTCCCAAGTCCTCTGGTTTGGAAGATGGGGACACCCTCTCTTTTTGTTGGAAGGGGATGTTTCTTTATGCTTTTCCTCCCCTTCCCCTCATTCCAAATGTCCTGTTCAAAATACAACAGGATGCTGGAAACTCTTGATGGTGACTTCCTGTCGGCTGAGACAGCATTGGGTCCCTCTTTTTTTGCATTTGGCCAAGTGCAATCATCACAAATTACCTCACAGGGAAGACCTACTCACAAGAGAAAGGATTTATCATCCATCTCTACCTGTCCACTCTTCCACTGGCACTGTGGGTGATAGGATTTTGATTTTCCAGGATGTATTTACGGTCCTGCAGGAGGGCAGGAAACCCACTATTAAGAAATCCTACTTATCCAAATGGAACAGGTTTTCTGTTTGGTATCTTCCTGGTAACCTGGATCCACTTTCTGTGAATGTTCCTTTGGTTCACTCTTGTGAGCTTTTCAATGCTGGGTTGGCTTATCCTTCTGTTAAGGACCACTTATCAGTTATCTGTGCTTGTCTGCCTTTGTCACCTCCTTTAGCTTCTAGATTTGAAGCTAAACAATTCCTTAAAGATGTCCTTCACATTAGGCCTCCCAGGAATCGTGTTCCTGCTCCCTGGAATCTTAATTTTGTTTTAGAAAAATTGCCCAGGCTCCTTTTAAGCCTGTAGCTTCAGCTGCCTTACAGTATTGCTCCTGGAAGACTGTACTTTTGTTAGCCCTTAATTCTGCCAGATGGCTGTCTGAGTTTCAAGCCCTTATGGCTTGTCCATTCTTTTTGCTGTTTCATAAGGACATGGTGTCCCTTCATACTAATCCTTCTTTTATTCCCGAGATGGTGAATGAGTTGTCCCTTAATCATTCTATTCATGTTCCCTTCTTCGCAATCTGCCAGTGAAAAGGTGCTTGCACACATTGGATGCGCATAGACAACTCAGATTTTATTTGGATAAGACAAAGGCTTTCTAAAGCCATTTCTTTTTGTTATTCATTTCATGATAACAGCCTTCTTTCTTCTGTTAAGGCTCATTCTAATAGAGTTGTGTCTTCTTCTGGTTCTTTCTTCAAGTGTTTGAATACTAACACTATTCTTGAAGCAGCGACCTGGACTTCTGTGCATACATTTACCAAGCACTACAAGTTGGATGGACTTTCCAGAGCTAGAGCTGGTTTTGCTAGGGCCATCCTTCATGGTTTCCTAGAAAGCAATCTTCTTCCAGAGTTTTGCCACTCTCCCTATTGTAATGAATACTGCAACAGTGAAATGGAAGGACATTGTGCAGTTGTGTAAAATCGTACCATAGCATTAGATGTCCTCTTCAGTATTGCAGAATTCACCCCCCCCTTTCTATTTCTCTTTTGGATGTACTGATTACCTCTCTAGTTCTTGGACTGGCATTCTTACTGGGGCTCTCCGTTCTGAGGATGGTATATCCTCAGTCACCTTTATGCTGTATGCTTTGTGTGGAACATACACGTGGCATACGGTGTACCTTATAGCAACCTAAAGGCTTTGGTATACTAGCTGGACATTGGACTGCCCTTGGCAGGGGATCCCTTTTGTAATGAATACTGCAAAAGTGAAGGGAAGGACATCTACCATTATGGTAAGATTTTACAGAACTGTACTATATATATATATATATATATATATATATATATATATATATATATATATAGAAAGCTGCCTAGTTAAGCAGACTCAGGGTTTACTTGTCTACTCCTCTGCTTTGAAATTAAGGATGTGCTCATTTCCACTCTTACCCTGAATTAGAAGTGTAGCTGGCTCAACTAGTGCCCTGTGCTGGTACAATGAACCAATGCCCCACCCCAAGTGCCCAAAAAAAGCCCTTTACTGTATTAATCTGATCATGTATTACAGACCCATGCCCCCCTCCCATTCTTCTTCTCCTTTAGGCTGCTCCAGTTAGGGGTTACCACAGCAGATCATTGGTACGCAGAACAAGTGGCAGTATAGTTTTATGATATCTGGTTGTCAACCTTCTTCAGAAGGCGCACCCACTCACACCTATGGTCAATTTAAAATGTCCAGTCCACCTGCAGCATGTCTTGGGAATGTGGGAGGAAACGCATGCGAACACAGGGAGGACATGTATACTCCACACAGAAGGCCCTCACTCGAGAATTGAACCAGAGAACGTCTTGCTGTTAGGCAGCAATGTTAACCGCTGTGCCACCCCCCCCCCAATTTTCCATTGAAGAGAAAAAAAATGTTCCTTCTACTGACCCAGCAACCAGATGTCCAGCTTCACAACACAGCCCCCAATCCCAACTCCTGCCTAGCCATTCAGGTGCCATTTCTGTACCCTGCCCCTCTCTAGCACTCTGTATGTGATCTAAACTGTAGCAAGCAGTTTGCTACAGTTCATAAAAACGTTTTTTTTTTTTTTTTTAAAGTAAAGCCTAAATGCTTTAACACTCAATGTACAGGTTTGACTGCAGATGTAATACTGTATTTTAAAAGCCGGTATTACATTAAAGATTGGGTCATCTGTTTGTACCCCCCTCCAACATTTTGCACCCAGGGCAAGTTACCCCTCTTGCTCTGCCCTAGCTTTGCAACCTCTAAATTAACCAGACAAACCAAAAGCAAAAGATCAGGGTAGTGCCTTGCAACAGTGTGATGATAGGGGGTACTGCCAGCCATGCCAGGAGAAGTAGGGAAGTGAATGTGCTACTTGTGCCAGCACAGCCAGCTAGAATTTTGTAAATAATTATAAGTCATTTGTAATCAAATTGATTTGTACAGATGTTTGTGCTGAAAATGTATTTGTGAGGTTTGCCTGTATCAACAATGCACCCTGCTGTAATGAAAAAAAATGTACATGTATTATTGTAACTGAATTAAATGTAAATGTTTTAATAGAGGATACTGGGAAAGTAGAAGAATTTTGTAAATAATTATAAGTCATTTGTATATCAAATTGATTTGTACAGCTGTTTGTGCTGAAAATGTATTTGTGAGGTTTGCCTGTATTAAAATGTATCAACAATGCACTCTGCTGGAATGAAAAAAAAATTACATGTATTATTGTAACTGAATTAAATGTAAATGTTTTAATAGAGGATACTGGGACAGTAGAAGTTAACCAGCTAGCTTACTTTAAGAAAAAAATAAAGGAAATTTAATGAGCTATTAAACCATTAAAACGGCACCCCACAGTGTTGAATAGGACCAGAAACGGTGGGTCTGGAAGAAGCCTTTGTTCATTAGCTCACTAAAAAGAGGAGAAGCCCCAGGGGAAAAAGGGGATCTCTGCTTAGCAAGCAGGGCATCACCAACAGGAAATGGATACCCAGTACTGCACATGGATATAAGGGAACTCATGGTGGGCAGTCTAAACTGCCCCAATAGTAACAGGGGAAGCCACTAGTTCAGGTAGATGGCCAGGATCAATGGTTAAATGTTTTAAATGTAACCAGTGGAGCCATGTAGCAGATAGATGTCCACAAAGGCAAGTTAGGGAACAAAAGGTGGGGGAGCCAGCAAGTGGGGATAACAGAATGCCAGTGGTAAGTTCTCTGGAGAAAACAGGAGTACCAAACTAACACCAGAGTTTGCATCCTATCTTGGTGGATGGAAAACAGGCCACTGCAGAGAGAGTGGGACAGCCTCTAATTTTTCTCGCTCTGTTAACCTTTAGCATATCCCTGTATATTCCTACTGTGTTAAACCTTATAATAGATACTAACCTCAAATTTGCGCATATCAACCACAATATTAAGTCCATTAACAAAAAACTAGGATCCCTCTACAAGGTCTTTTCCTCACCCCTTTTGGTAGGGTTGCTATTGCATGAACCCATCTTCTCTCCACTCTCCTTTATGCCTCACCAGTATTTACGAACCTCTCTAAAGCTAACCTCAGCAAACTATCTTCCTGTTAGTACCACATAGCTAGATTCACCACAGGTATGGCATACAGGACTCACCATTGCAACAACCTAACTCAACTTGATTGGCTGGAATTTCCTTCCCTTTTAAAGCTCAACCAACTTACAGTAGAACAGTAAACGCATTCTATGAACACCTTCAGGAATGCATGGATCATGCAATCCCAAATAAAACCAAGACCCAATCCTCCAAAGGCGTCCTCTCTGGTGGACCCCAGCCATAAACAAACTATACAATAGAAGGGAGGAAGCTACTAAATGATAGAGCAAAATCCCAAAAAGGGAAGGCATCACTGATCAGTATTAGCAAAAAACTACGGGCACTCATAAAATTGTCTAAGGCCAGCTTCGAGAGAAAAATTGCATATGACACTAAGGATAATCACAAGGCTTTCTTTAGTTATGTTAGGAACCTGGGTGGTAATTCCCAGATATGCTCAGAATTAGTCCAGAATGACAAAAAATACACTGAACCCACAGACATTGCCAACAACCTAGCTGACAGGTTCAGCGCAAACTTCTCCCCCCCCCCCTCCCCACCAAAAGGGCAAATATCTATCCCAGCAGAGTGCTGCCCCCCTGACATCTCAGATGCTCAGGTAAGAGCCGCCCTCTCCAAAGCAAAAAACACAGCATCAGTGGGACCAGACAGTGTCCCGGGCTGCGTCCTACATGAACTCCAAGAAGAGCTAAACCCAAACATAAAGCTACTGTTCAATCTCAGCCTTACTACAGGATATGTCCCCAAAGAGTGGCGTACAGCAACAGTGGTCCCTCTCCATAAAGGTGGTGCCTCAACGGATCCTGGAAACTATTGCCCCATAAGCCTGACTAGCTTGGTCTGCAAAGCTATGGAAAGGATCATCATGGACCTCATAAATAAAGATATTGGGGACCTACAGACACTGGATCCTACCCAGTTCAGCTTTGTTAAGGGCAGAATCCTGCCTCTTAAACCTGGTTGATTTCTTTGAAACAGTCACCAAGGCCATTGACGAGGGGAAGGTGGTCCACACAGCCTACCTGGACCTCGCAAAAGCCTTCGATACAATACCCCACTCGGGCATTATAGATAAGCTCACCAGCTTAAATAATAAACCCCTATGTCACTAGATGGATTGCAAACTGGCTCAAGGACAGAACCCACATGGTTAGAATTGCTGGAGCCATGTCAGACTCCAAACCAGTTACAAGTGGTGTCCCACAAGGCTCAGTCCTGGGACCTCTCTTCTTCGGTATATATTTCTCGGAGGTACAGGCCAACACGGAAGGACTGTGGCTGACAAAGTTCGCAGATGACTGCAAACTGGGTGCCATAATCGACTCTCCAGCCGACACAAGCATCCTCCAAAAGGGCCTCATAGAAACAGACAACTGGTGCCAGAGCCATGGCCTCAAGCTAAATGCCAAAAAGTGTATAGTCATCCCCTTTGGCAAAAACAAAGTGCCCACAAATTACCACATAGGTGGTAATCCATTAAGTACAGAAGAAGTAATTAGGGACCTGGGGACCCAAGTTGATAGCAATCTCTCATTTGACAACCACGTGGACAAAGTGGTTAGAAAAACATTTTATATAGTCCACCTAATCATGAAGGGATTCACATCTAGATCAGGGGAGGTCATCGTGCCTCTTTACTCATCCCTCATCAGGCCCATAATTGAGCACAATGCCCCTTTTGGGATGTACCTTACCAGACACCTGCAGCAACTGGAAAGACCCCAAAAGTACCTCACCAAGAGGATCAAAGGGCTCAAACAGATGCCATATGCTGCCCGGTTAAAGAAACTCCAGCTCTACTCAGTGGCATACCGCCTGTTCAGAGGCGATCTGTGCCTGACGTATAAAGCCATATCCAACCCGGAATTAATGGACATGCTGCACCTCAGAAAATCCAAATCCCATCGAGCTACACGCTCGAGAGACTTGAACCTCAGCACTGAAATAAATAGGACATGCTGGAGGGACAGATTCATAACCCAGAGGCTCCCGTCACTCTGGAATAAAATCCCAGTCCAGGTTAGGCAGAGTCCCTCATTGACTCTCTTCAAGAGGAATCTTGATGAGTGGATGGGAGATCGTAGGTTTACCCTGGGTATCACTCCTATGTCACTGTTAGACAGAGGCACAGTATACTAACCTCGAAAAAGGGCATAGCAAAATAAATTTAAAATGGGTGGCGAAAGCCAAACACATTCTGGCTAGGCTTATAAATGCCCTAGGGCAGATAGCCTAGTATGAACCTATGAACACGTACTCAGCCATCCTGACAATACCCCAACCCTCAAGAGCATTATTAGCCCACACAATGCTATTAGGCCACTTCATTCATCCAACAAATTATCAGTCCTAGCCCTAAAATCCAACAATACAGCGGGTGATTCCCTGTTTGCTAACTGAGTGGGTAAAATTTGGAACCTTCTTCCTGCAACTCTTACCCAAGAAACATCTCTTCCCCTATTTAAAAAAGGCCTCAAAATATACTTTAAAACTAGCTGCCTCTGCCCCTGCCTAAACCCTGACTAACCCAATCCAACAACTTGATCTTTCTCTACCTATTAGGCCATCAGCAGGCAGATACTCCACACATTGGTTGTGTCATGTCATAATGTACAGTTATGACTGCTGAGTTTATCCTTTTGGTATACTGTAGTGTTTTCCTATTGTGCTTTAAATTTGTGAAAAGATCTATTTCATATTTTTCTCGCTCTGTTTACCTTTAGCATATCCCTGTATATTCCTACTGTGTTAAACCTTCTGAAATATTGCATCTAAATCCTTTGCTCTCTTGGAATATTATTGTACTATTACTATTATTATTATCTTTGTGGAGCTTTTCTCCCTGGGCCTCCGCTGAAAATGGACATGTATCCAGTCGGACTATCCTGGTCAGCAACCTAACCTGTAGCAGTGAGCCTGAAGATGAGCCATGACTGCTGGTATGTACTGATGTTCCCTTGGACAGGGTGACTGCAAGGGCAGAGGTGAGTGGTAGTACCCAGGCTGACAGTGAGGCACCTGTCAGAAGATACCAGACTTCCTTTGGAAAGGGAGCTGGGAAAAGTCACAAAGATAGAGTTGAGACAGGCTCAGCTCTCAGACCCTACATTACAAAGCTTGGGGGAGGTAGCTAGGGAGGGTGCTGCCTAATTCTCAAGGAGAAGGGGAGTCTGTATACTGGATCAAAGCTTTACTGTATAGAAAGAGGACCCCTGAGGGAGGGCTTGAAGGTGAGGTAATACAGCAGTTGGTAGTGCCCAGAGCCTACTATGTGACACTTCTAGCCATAGTCCATGATGTTCCCTTTGCAGGTCATATGGGTGTAAAGCATACCAAGAAATGTATTATGCAGAACTTTTATTGGCCTGGGATTGCCAGGGATGTATTAGGGCACTGCAGGACCTGTGAGCAGTGCCAAGATGTAAGCGAGGCAGTAGACAAGGTCAAAGCACCTTTGATGCCTTTGTCTGTGATTGAGAAGCTGTTGCCGTGGGTAGCTATGGATATTGTGGGGCGTCTGAGTACCCCAAGTTCCTCAGGAAGACCTTCTACATGGCACACCTCATCATAAAAGGGTTCTCATCCAGGAAAAAAGAGGTCATTGTTCCCCTCTACTCGACACTCATTAGACCCATTATAGAGTACAACGCCCCTTTTGTAATGTACCTCACAAGACATCTGCAGCAGCTGGAAAGGCCACAGAAGTACCTCACAAAGAGGATTACTGGCCTCAAACAAATGCCCTACACTGACCACCTCAAAATACTCCAGCTTTACTCCGTAGCATATTGCCTACTCCGAGGTGATCTCTGCCTAACATATAAAGCTATGTCAAACCCAGAGCTGTTGGACATGCTACACCTAAAGAAATCCCTCCGAGCTACACGCTCTAGGGACCTAAACCTTGTCACCACAATAAACAGGACATGCTGGAGGGATAGATTTCTGTCCCAGAGACTTCCCATACTCTGGAACAGGCTACCCATCTATGTCAAGCAAAGTTATTCATTAGCACTCTTCAAGAAAAATCTTGATGAGTGGATGGGAAATACGAAATACACCCTGGGGATCACTTCTGTCTCTGCTCGACAGTAGCACAGGAAAATAATTTTCTTGGTGGCGTAAGCCAGGGAACCTTGTTGGCTAGGCTTACGTATGCCCTTGGGGTGATAGCCTAGTACCTACCTATGAACCTATAAGTAGTATGTCCTAGTGATAATATATTATGCTATCAGATACCCAGAAGCAGTGACTCTGTTGTCCATTGAGGCAGAGAAGGTGGCAAAAGCTTTGCAAGGAATGTTCAACAGGGTAGGTTTCCCAAAAGAAATACTGACTGACAGAGATGCCAGTTTCATGTCAGACCTGCTGGCTTGTCTGTGGGACTGCTGTGGGGTGAAGCACCTAAACACAATCCCATACCAACCCCAGACTAATGGTCTTGTGGAGAGGTTAAACCCTACACTAAAGACCATGCTATGGGCATTTTCAGATCAGTTTACGAGAGAGTGGGCCAGATAATTTCCCCATCTGTTTGCTTACAGAGAGGTACCCCAAGAATCCACAGGTTTTTCACCTTTTGAGTTGCTGTATGGACATAGGGTGAAGGGACCTTTAGATTTGATTTGTGATGTGTGGGATGCTGAGTGCAAATCCCACAAGGAGTCTGTTGTGGCATATGTCCTAAACCTCAGGACAAGGCTTTGGGAGCTCATGGGCTTGGCCTAGGAGAACCTGGCAGGAGACCAATATCAGAAAAAGGTCTGGTATTACATGAATGCTCGAGCCAGAGAGTATGCTGTGGGACAGCAGGTGATGATGCTCATTCCTATCAGACATAATAAGCTGCATTCAGCTTGGAAGGGACCCTTCAAAGTGGTTAACTACATGGTAGAACTGCTGGGCAGGAGCACAGACTGTACCATGTTAACATGATAAAACCTTACAATGACAGAGAGGTCAATGTGCTAAGTATTTGCAGTAGGAAGCAGGATGAGTCTGAGGGGGATCTATGGCTATAGGGAGCCAGCCAGCAAAATCCCAAATTACTATGGTGGAGCCT
Organism: Protopterus annectens; assembly: GCF_019279795.1. Taxonomy (NCBI): domain Eukaryota; kingdom Metazoa; phylum Chordata; order Ceratodontiformes; family Protopteridae; genus Protopterus; species Protopterus annectens. The sequence goes on along the minus strand of NC_056739.1, from coordinate 1,584,660,526 downwards.
AGGGTTGCAGGTATATAATATGACAGTGCAGCACTGTAGTGGGGTCAGCAATGCCAAGGCAGATGGAATCTCAAAACAGGCTATGGGGTAAAGTAATCCCATACAGGCTTATTTCTCTCAAACCATGTTTCTCAAAGGTCACTTGAAAAATTAGCTTGAGTCTTCAAAGGGGGGAGTATTCTGTTTTGGGGAACCTGACTAGAAAGACTGCTCATGTCTTTCATTGTGCCTTGCTGTATAAAATAAGTTATTAGGGAGTAGTAATTATCCTAGATTCACTCAGGAATATAGTGAAGCTTAGTTTAGAGATCATTTTTCTTTATTTGTATGAGTCTGTTCATCAATATTATTTTCAATATTTCCTGTGATTTGAACTCTGTGGTTTACTGTAAATATATATTTAATATTTTCTTGTTCTTTTATTATTTATTTTTTAAATATATTTAAAACATTTATTGTGGCTGGTCACTGTAGAAAGTATTTAACCTTTGAGAGTGCTTATATTTATTTGGTGACACGGTGTGGGCCACTCCAGAAGGACTAGTTGTCTTGGTTAACTACTACCATTTGCATTAGTATTACTATTACACAGCATAATTGGACACCCTTTGTTAAGGGCCTTAGAGTAGCTGATTGTGGAGTGTCTGGTGACTGTGGTAACTACTGTTTACTCGGGGCAGAAGAGGATACAGCAAGTAAATCTGTGTCAGCCTTTCCTAGGTGTGTGTGTGTGTGTGTGTGTGTGTGTGTGTGTGTGTGTGTGTGTGTGTGTGTGTGTGTGTGTGTGTGTGTGTGTGTGTGTGTATGTATGTGAAATCAAATGTCGTATTGTTTGTGTGTGTCAGTTACTTGGAGCAGGGACACAAAACACTGGGCTTACAGAGAGGGTGATGGAGATCTTGGCTTGGACACTCAGCTAAGGACCTCACCCTACAGCTGTACCAGTGGATAGTCTTACTGGGGACCTGGAGTGAGACAGATGTAGAGATCCAGACCCCAGACTTAGCGTGTTCCCTGTGTGCTCTTAAGGGAAATTGTGCTTGATGCAGAGAGGTCTGCATCTGGAAATACTGAGTGCATCCTTTTGTATTCCAAGTGCATATCCCTCTCCAGTGTCAGTGGTAAGGATTCAGGCTCCTTGATTACTGGCCCAGTGTGGGGACGTCACAAAGAGTACCAAAAAGCAGAAATGTTTAGGATTGATTTTGTTGGTAGTGGTCTATTTCATCTGTCATTTTCTCCCCCACCACTCACTTTTTCTTTTCTTCATATTTTCATACTCCAGCTTCTTACTGTAATCCCCAACCCCTCTCCCTGCCTTAAGTAATAAGGGAAAGGCATGTGACCTTGGATGCTCAGTAAACGTTAGGAAATAGCAGTTCCTTGTCAGGTGAAGCTCTCCAGAGCACAGCATACAGTATTAACACTTGTGGACTATATTTCCAGCTATCTGGTCTAAAGAGCCTTCCTAGAGCAGGGCAAATTTCTTTCATCTGATCATTTCTATAAGAGTGAGTCTCTTCTGAGTTGTCCACTCAGTATTCACTACACTGTGATAGCATCCATATCCAGTAACAATGTACCATCAATGTAGGCTATCAGCGTCTTCCTGGGTACTATCTTACCTACCCATAGCAATGTCGGCCACAAGTTTATAACTACTGACAATCATGGCCATAATTAATCTGTCATATTTCATGGTATGCTTTTGTACCCAACTGTTTGCAATCTTACTTTGTTTAGCCCTTATCCCTTTTGTTTTTGCCACAAAATACCCTGAGGTCACTGAAAATGAAAAAGCAGTAAAAATAAAAAAAAGGAAATTAATTTATTTTATTTGACATTTGTTAACCAGGTTAGTCCACCTGAGCCAAAGGCCCATTTTCAGTGGAGACCCAAGGAGAAAAGCTCCAATTAGTTCACCATGTTATAAAAATTGGAAGCATAACAAAAATTAACAGTTGTACAGAAGACATAATATGAGGAATATTAGTAACAGTTAACATCATGTCGTACTGTAGAAGAGAATAATAATAATAAAAGTAAAAATAAAATTACAGAATTGGTACAAGATATGAGATGCACTTAAATTGTCAGACTGAAAGAGACATGGTGCTGATACAATTACTATGTTTTAAATCCAGGAATATATATTGAATTTAAAATCCATAAAAAAATAGAATTACAAGGCAGAGAGAAGAGGAGAAAGAAAGGTGGTGATATAGAATAGATTGAGCAAAGGATTAGTAAAAGCAGTAAATAAAAAGAAAGGAGCTGTCTACAGCCCATCCTAATTACTAGGTCTTTAAATATTTAATTGAAGTACTTAATGAGAAGTTTATGATAACTGAATTTTAATTATGTTTTTGTTTTTTTAGCATTTAGTGAGCTACGTTTGCATTTTTTGTCTGATATCACAGTGATGAAATACCTAATTTTAACTGATGGTACTTACAAATGTAGCAATTTCATGCATTATCCCCCTGGTATTTCATTCCCTGGTTAGGTTAGGCCATAAACTAATGACTTTCACCTTCAGAAACTCCAAAGACCATGCATTTAATATCTCAGAATTCAAGTATTTCCAAAATACTAACCATATCAAATTCTGTGATGTTTCAAAAGTCACTCGAGACAGCATCAGCTCCAACACTGACATAGTAGGTAGCTTCATGAATGACATCTACTCCAACTTAGACTTATGTGTAGGACTGGCAGTTCCATCCAGAACAAAATATAATTTGAAATTCAAAAACAACCCCATTGGTGGTTCCTCCAGCATAAATACATTTTGCAAATCAAGAAAAAATCCTTAAAGTATATAGCAGATTAACAAACCCTCATATCAAGAATGGTATCAGAAATGTTACTAATAACTTAAAAAATACAATTAGGACTGGCAGCCCATGAACACATACCTCTCAATTGTACCTTATTTCGAGGAATGTTCCTCATTTGGGGTCTTAAAAAGTTCATGTTCCCAGAAGTTTCACATTGAAAGGGCCTGTCACACATTCAATGTTAGCAATATTTTAACTGATATCAATGGTAAATAGAACTAAATCATATTATTTCATAAAAAGACCTATTCTGCAAGTAAAATATCACATTTTAGTAATCCTGTGAGCTTCCTAGTTGAAGTTGTTAGTAAGTGTTCCATATTTTGCCCATTTGTTCTAAATTATGAGAGGCAGTGTTCCTCATTTTGGAGATGGAAGGTTGAGAGCTATGCATGAACGTATGTTAGCATCTGCACTTAAGAACAACTGTAAATCCTTCTTTAACTATGTTAAGAAACCAAAGAACAATACCCAGCAATGCTCAGAACGTAGTCAAAATGGCAGCACCTTTTCAGACCCAATAGACATTGCCAATGTACTACCAAATAAACTGACTGCTAATTTTACTCCAGAGACTTCTTTATAAAAGTCACATATCCCTGAATCATTAAAACCCCTATTATCACAAGGGAACATGTACTGAGGATGCTTTCTAAGATCATATATACTCCTTCTGTGATGTCTGACAACATTCCTGGTTGTTCACTAAAGCAGTTTGTGGCTTACATTGCTGTTCTCATGGTCCGAACAGTACTAAAGATGTCCTGCCCAAACCACTCATTAAACTGGTCAGCTACAGGTTACATCCACTCTAGTGGTGATGCCACTCTGAGGGTGTCCCTAATTATAGATCCGTCAACCTTACCAGTCTCATTGCAAAGCCACAGAACATATTGTAACTGAACTTAGAAACTATAATATCAAAAATCTCATTAGCTGAAATTCACAGCAGTTCAGTTTTATCAACTGGAATGCCTACCAAATGAATTTTGTTAACTTCTTTGAGAGGGTTACACAAGCTGTCAGCAGTGGTAATGCTGTTTACGTGACACATTTTCACCTAGCTAAGGCATTTGACATGATGCCCCATGCTGGCATTGTAAATAACCTTAATGTTTTAACAAATGATCCCTATGTGACAGGATGGATAAACTGTCTGAAAGACAGGACCTACACAATGCATGTGGCAGGTACATCTTCGGGAGGTATGCAACCAATGGTGTCTCCCAGGGCTCCGTATTGGAACCCCTCTTTACCATTTACTTTTCTGATCTCCAAACCAGAAACCAAAGCCTTTTTACTGACTGAGTGCAGAAAACTGCAAACTGGGAGTTTAGTCCTCCTATGATACCCTAATCCTTCAACAAAAACACGCACTCATATGCGCAAACACACACACACACACACACACACACACAAAGAACATACACATACAGATTCCTGGTGTACTGAAAATGGGCTCTTTGTAAAAAAAACTGCAATATTGCCACCTCTCCCCTCAGCGTACAGCATGGACAATATCCCACTTCAAAATAAAAATGTTGTTATGGACCTTGTAACATGGGTTGATAATTTTCTCTTATTTGATTGTGTGACGTTAGTCTGAAAATCCTTTCACTTAGCATAGGTAATTACCAAAGGGAAAATCATATAGATCTAAAAATGCTATTTTTTCTTATATATGCTTTACTATTTATTGAGTACAATGCCCTTTTCGAGATGTACGTCACTAGACTTAACAGACAATGAGGGGGCATAAATCTAGAGCTGTATGGAACAGACTAAACATTCCATCAGTGGTTCAAAATTTTTTTTTTTAATTTAACCATGTAAATGGAGTGGTCTGTTTTGAACCCCTTTCAGCTGTATTGTAGGCTACAATGCCTGCATTAAATGCAGTGTACATGAGAGAGCTTTATTGGCCAGTTAATCAGCATGTTTATTTCTGCCCTCTGCGTGCTGATCATCAAGCATATACAACCAATAAGTTTTCCTCCAAACAGTGGATTTGGCCAATGGCATATACTGTTATGCATCCAGCACTGGGGAAGGAGGGGATTTCTTGTGTAAACCCTAAAAAATCTGAACCACTGATGGAATGTGCAGTTTGCTACATATAGCTCTAGATTTATTAATAGGTGTGTGTGTTGTATTTTTTTATTTTACAGATTAGGTGACTAGGACAAATTGTCACTTCTTTTCAGGAAAGGACTATTTGCGTGTCAAACCCACTACTAGAGAAACTACCTGGAAGCAATTTGCTGCTCTTCATATTATTTGCTGGTATGACCACTTAAAGTACAAGCTATTGCAAAGGCTTTAGCAAGTCTGCTTGTTTTTAACCAGTCAGCGAGGCTTGAAGGCTAGATACAACCTAACACAAGCCCTAACGTCTGATCTCTGCCATGTCATATCTTCATTTACTCACTTTTCACTTCTCTGAGTGTATTTTAAAATAAGGACTCATTTGTATGATTATTTTTGCATAGTTTTAATTTTTTTGATGATTCTACATCTACAAGAATTTTGCTTTTAATTTATATAAATGTAAGATTGCCTATGTCATATGTGATAATCTGATAAAGATGTTTTTTGTTTAAAAAAATTACACCCAAGGAGGAGAATCTTGACAGAGAAGTGAAAAATATGAATTTTTGTATCTTGGGCTAGTTGTTTGTAACATGTACGTTAATTGGTATTTGCAACACTTGTTAGTTACCCTGGCTCAGAATGTGTGATGGTTCCTTACAGTTCTTTCAGTTTACTTTATCAAGGTCTTGTCTCTGAATTTTTCATTCTTTCTCTATTACCTCCTTTATCTCATTTGAGGTTGTAGCAGAGCTGAAACCAGTGGCAGCAAGCAGCGTGTGTATGGCAGGGAATGCTGGATGGGATGCCACTCCATCAGAGGTCACACATGTACACCTGTGGGCAGTTCAGAAACTCACCAATTCACCTAACTGTATGTGTCTTTGGAATGTAAGGGGGGAGCCAGAACAACCAAGAAAATCCTCATGACCACAAGGAGGGGTGCAGATTTGCACAGATGATACCCCAGCGGAACTGCACTAGCAACTGTGTGCAAATGAATTAATTTTCTGATATTAGTGCTGGCTTTTAAACTTAATTTATAATCCTTTCAGCTTTTAATTAACTTCTAAAAAAGGACAGGAGTAAAATAATTGTTTTTCTTTTTGCTTTGTTCCAACAGCAGACAGTACTTTGGACAGTGGTCAGGGGACCACTTTTTACTCTGACTGTCAGCACAGCCAGCAGAGTGTTGCCTTTTCAGCTACTGTGGAATCAGTACCTGCATCTGTTCAACAGGTGTGCAGCCCATCCCAAAGTGACATTCAGGTCCCCTCACCAGGCCTTTACCAGCAGCAAATGGGGCATTTCCAACAGCCAGCAACAGTAAGTTATGTTTTATTTAAACTAAAGGGTATCATCTGCATTTTTACAAATATGTGAACTTAATAACTGTGTATTGCCTACTTTTGCATACATTGTGCATTTTCTACTAGAGTGAGTAGTAATGTATCCTTGCCATTTTAATTTTTCTTTCTCTGACTCTCTTGCCTGTCTTTCCCACTACATCAGTTACATATGTGGGTGTGTCACATCAGTTTTTTTTTATCTTTGCATTGGACCCCCCACACACACACACACACACACACACACACACTCATTTTGGTAATGTTCATGGCTTGCGTTTATGAATCATACCTGATTCTGAAGAAAGTTAAGGATTACAGTAAACAGCATTTACAATGTGGAACAGATTAGACTGTGGTATTTAGTTAAGTTACTACTCTCTTGTCATGTCAGGAGGACAAAAATACTGCACAGATATGATACCCCAGCAGTATGGAACATTTTAAGAAGAAAAACATATCATTGGTGAGGGACCTCTGTTGAGCCTATGGATCCTAATTTATATACCATAGATTGATCACCCCTTTTGTGCTCACTCCTTCCTGTAATGCCTCCTGTCCTGCACTTCAGGTAATGTAATCTTGGGACATTTTAGTTGAAGGGGCTGAATGCTGAACTTAAATTTTGTAAAAGAATAGCATCACAGCTTAACCTCAATTTGTTCTTTGTGGTGTGGAGTGCAGTGTCACAAATCCAGAAATGATACATTTTTCTTTCTTTCTATTTACCTTTTTTCTTTCTTTTCTAGAATATTTCAGAGAGAATGTGCTTTGTAGTTTAAGTAATATAGTTTTCTGCGTGTGGTTTTGATTTTATAAATATGACCCTGCAGATTGTCAGCCTGGAAAAAAATGCATCACAGCAAGGGGCAGTAGTTACATTGATGATTCAAGAAGACATCTGGGCAGAGTGCCAGATAATGCTGACTGCTTGCTTGCTGAGCAAGTTTATGAAACTTGGTCTATTTTAAAAACTGGAACAGTATGTAAAGCTTTTATTTAGGAGTCGTCCCAGCTCATTCATAATGCATATAGAACAGCTGATGGCTGTTTTATCAGGAAGAACACGAAACTGAACTGTAAATGTATTCTTTCCACATTACTGCCAAAAGTTTAGTTAAAATATTCTACTCTTAGTATTCATGCTAAAAAAATCAATCGGGTATATATATGTATGTCCTGAGAATGACAACTAAAAGAACAAATCTTCTAATAGTGTTGCAAGAAGTAATATCCAAAAGGCTGAACTTCATCAAACTTGTTCTGAAACTGAAAAAACGGGGTGTGAAAAAATAACAGCACTTCTTTATACATGTAGAATCCTTGCTGGTTTCACAGTCAACTTAGATTGCTAGCTGTTGAAGAGAAATTCTTGTGCATATACTTTGTTACATAAAACTGCCTTCACAAGTCAGTGGTTTTGAAAGTAACTAATTTTTCTTTTTTATATACATAGACTTAGTGTGCAGGATGTAATTGTATATTATTTTCTCAAGTGTTAATTAAGTAAGTAGCCTGACACTTTAGACTTTTTCATTAGTGGCCTTAAAAGGCAAGGGACTTCCCTCGGTTATTGCAGCTTTCTACATAAATTATTCCATTAGGGGAGCTGCACCATTTTTATTATGTTTTATTGCTTTGGCCACCAAACATATTGCTTTGTAGGTGTGCTCCCATGAGTTTGTTCAGAAAGGCTGTTGCAGATCTTTCTGTAATGATTATGTGCCCTGGTATTCCTGTCAGTAGGAAGCTGAGATTTCCGGTCAGTATTGCTGATTTGGCCTCTTGGTCCTTGACTTTGAAAACAGTAAATGATTCTGCTGGGTAAATTCATTATTTAAGTGGACTTCTGAATAAGTCATCTGTAGGCTAAATTATTCAGTACCTTAGAAAAAGGTTGGTCATCTCAGGGCAATCCTCATAGCTATGTACTTCTGCATCAAAGACACACACACACACACACATACACTTAGAACAAGACAGTTTGGGTGCCCAGTCTATCTTGGGAGAGGGAGTGCGCGTGTGTGCTTGTATGCGTGTGTGCATGAGTGCACATTAAAATATATATGTATGTGTGTGTGTGTATAGTTTTTGTAAAAAAACTGAGAATAATGTACCTTGTCATCCTTTTTCATTCAATGATAATGTACATTATATTTAGTGTAAACTTCTAGTCAGATAAAAGTGAATGCCTCATTTGCTAAATTCCAAGTCCTGAAATAAAGTGCCTCCCCCCCTCCATAGTCTGGAAGCACAGCTATTATTGCCTATCATCTCCTCAGCCAAGCTAACCCTCCCACTACAAACTCACCCCACATTGTCGTCAGTTATCATGTGAAGCTGAAGAATCCAGTCTTCTAAGAACTGGAGATATGCCTTCACTCAGTGCAAGCCATCTGAGAAAGGATGTTAAAGCATTAGTTATCTACTATGGTGGTTGTTTGCTTTTGACTTTTCCCGGTTAGGGGTCACCACAGTAGAACTCCGGTCTGCTAATGATTGGCAGTAGATTTTCACAAACGCAGAGGTGCCAGCTCGACGTCCAACCTTCAGCGAAGGCACACTCATTTACGCATGTCTTTCGAACGCCCATCCAACCGTGGGGAGGACATGCAGACTCCACACAGAAGGCACTCCCTGCACTTCAGCCGAGAATTGAACAGAAGAACCTCTTGCTGTGAGGCAACAACGTTACCGCTGTACCACTGCTGATAGTTATCTACTATGGTATCTTCAATAAATGATCATGAGCTCAATGTTTTGCAGTAGTTTGGGCCTAAATGTGCTGTCTCAGAAACTGTTTTATGAACTCTTTCACAGTAATTGCACATATAATTTGCAAACTGACTGCAAATTTCTTTTTGTGAAGTGCTATGGATTTATACAGCAGTAATACGCATGGTTCATGGGTAGGTCTTAAAGTTAATATTCTAAAATAGATGGTCAAAAAATTTAGTTTCCAGAATTATGAAGCTGCATCTAGTTTGGTGAACATGTAACTTTTTCTTAATTCCATCCACGTAAAATAGACATTTATGCAAATCCATAAAAGGCTAATAGCTGTATTTTTAGATACATACATTCTCTATCAGTCGAGAGATTTTGTACTTGCTGTGCAAAATCCCTTTCATAGCCAGGCATGAGCATATTGGTACTTATATTCATAAGGTAAGTTTACAGAAACAACATAATGAAGGTCTGTGACAAAAATGTTGTAAATCACCAAAGTTCTGAGCTTACATGTAATATAACATATGCAGACTTCTGACCTTCACATATTTCAGCATTTGATACCAAACAATACAATACAATACAATACAAATATTTTTTCAGATCATGTGGTGGTGTTGATCACTCTTCATTTTCTTCACTTTGCCTCCAAATTTAATCCTGCTTTTGGATGCTGGATCATTCAGTCAGCTCTTAGTCAGTAATTATTTAATAAGCACCTTTTCTAGACTAACCACATCTCCTACCAACCTGAATGTAAAACAGTAACTATTGTATTTATTTACACATCTGATTGCCTGGTATCTGGGCTGCTTTGAGGATCCTTTTCAACCATGACACAAGTTGAAATGTTAAAACATAAGTAGATTTTTGCGTAAAATCTATAGCATCAGTAGCCTAAATATTACAGGCTAATTAGATGGTTGTATGAAATCTGTAGCATCAGTCAGGCTGAAATTAGTGAAACTGCTACAACTAAAAATGTTTGACAGCTGGCAGTAAGGTATGACTTGGCAGTGCAATTGAAACTTCCACAAGATAGGTGCCACGTAAGAAAGTCTGCTTTAATGTAGCTGAAGTTATTTATACATTGAAGGTCTCTAGTGGACTCCCAGTTAACAAGAGATGGACAATAAATCACTATAACAATGTATTTCAGGTAAATGGATGAAATTGCAAAGGCAAAAGTAGCTTCAGACACTCTGTAGATCTTTTGATGAACAGACAGGGATGTAGTGGCCAGAATTAGTATGGTCAGTTTTAGTTTTTGACTTGCAGCCATAGTACCACATGTTTAGTATCAGGTGGATGAGATGAGAAGACTGTATGGCCTTATTCCAGATCTCCTTGTTTAGGGTGCTGGTTGGGTATTTCATTCATCTTACAGGTGTGAGACTAGTTCTGGATATGACTTGACCAACAGCACAGTGTTCAGGATGCTGAGGTAAAGGTACCTGAGTTTGCAAACCTAACCAGTTAGGTGTTGCTTAATGTTAATGTAAAATAAATAAATAAATGGACCCCCCCCCCGGCTCTTTAATAAGATGTCAATACAGGTCTGCTGAATTACTGGATCTCATCTTCCCTCTAAGAACATGCAGCTTGTGTGCAAGACTCCAATTCATTATGCAGTGGTCTAGGGAGGTATGGGAGAGCACATTCAGAGTGAATACAGTATCTGTGGCTGACATCCTATGAGGTGAAAATATCATGCCAAAGTTGTGTACCACACATGCACACACACACAGCTCAGCTTTGCATTCTCACTCGTATTGCAGTAATTGACTAATATTGGAAGTTAAGTCAGGCAACCTGCTCATAATTTCAGTCTTAGCAAGACTGAGTCTCAGCTTTTTCTTTTTCATCTAGTCATGGATATTGAAAAGACACTTACATCCGCAGTAGTGGTGCTGCGGTAGCATTCTCACCTCACAGTAAGACGCTGTCCGGTTCGCCTCTCAGTTAGAGCATCTTCTGCGTGGAGACATGCGTGAATGGGCATACCTTCGTTGAAGGTTTTGCATCAGGGCTGGCAACTCGGTATGTAAAAATCAACTGCCAATCATTAGCAGACCGGAGTTCCGCTGTGGCGACCCCTAAAAGCCGAAAGTCACAACAACATGGATTTTGAAAAGACTCTACTCTACAGCTATAAGGCATAATTGAGAAAAAGAACTAATTTAAGAAATACAGCTGAATATAAATATAGTTGTTTAATGCTGCTCTAGAAGAAATGTTTCTGGTGGTATTTAAGGGTGGCTGGGGAGGTAGGTGAATAGTGAGACGAGGAAGGTCTGTCTGGTGTTCCCCCAGTCTGTATCTAGATATGTGTGGATCACTGGGAAAGTGAAGGCTGAGTATCTGAAGGTTTGTTGTCATCTTCAAAGGGAAAAGGAAGGGGACAAAACATGCTTCAGGTTTGATATTTTGTGATGTGTTGAGATGGTGTACCAACCCCTCACATTCTTTGCATTGTCCATACATGACTTAATTACAGGCATGCACAGCCATCCAGTATGTGCAGCAGAGCTTCACCATTGTTAAATCTGAGTTTGTGATTCTCACACTGAAGGCAGATACCAGACATCTGATCAGTTGTTTTGCATCTCCCACATTATCTAGGCCACTGGGTGAACTCAGGACAGTGCGACATAAATAGTATCTTGCTCTGGTGTCAGTAAACTTGTAATATATTGCTTTTGTTAGATCAGTATAAGATAACATATGATGTTAAGTTGTCAATCTCGCCTTCATTCTTGCTTGATGGGTTCGGAGCCGATCCCTCGGCTCCGACTCGGCACTTGCTAAGCTCGAGAGTCACTTTTACCAGCTCGAGGCAGCCCCATATCCCATGATGCAAGGCGGTAAGTACCCAGATCTCGTTTGCCGCTTAAACTTATGAGGTCCTCCTTTTACCAGCTCCTGGTAAGTGATTCACTTTTTGAATATTTAAGCCCCTTTTTCTAAAAAAACCTTTAATTATTAGTTTTTAGTTAATTATTTACTTTTTGTGACAGAAAATCCCTGTCTTTTCTAATTTATTTTAGTCAAACTTTACCCATCCCATCCCCTCCCTGTTAGGGTGTGTGTGTTTGTTTATAGAAATACCTTTTGGTATTTTATTTAACTTAATTTTTGACTGGTGTGTGTGTGTGTTGTGTAAGCACCATGTCAAAGGAGAGGGTCTCAGGTTTTAAGAAGTGTGACTCGTGCTGTCAGAAGATGTCTCTGACAGACGGTCACACTTCTTGCCTTTATTGCCTGGGGCCTCTTCACCTGCAGGACTCCTGTGCTATTTGTCATTCCTTCAGCCAGAGAGTCCTGCAGGAAAGACGCAATAAACTGATCCTCAGGGGCCTTCTTAAGCCGGAGGGCTCTCCGGCTAAGTCGGCTCCATCTAAATCAGTTAAATATTCCAAGGCCCAGGCTTCTGTGTCTAAGCCTGCGGCCTCGGCTCCGACTCGTTCCGAGTCGAGATCGGCTCCGGCTGGAGCCGATTCTGGCTTAACAAAGCCTTCGGCACCGATGGCTATCGGTGCCGAATCTGTATCGACCACTTCGGTGTTGGCTCCGATCGGTTCCGACACCCATGTGGCACAGGCATCGGTGTCGGCTCCGATCGGCTCCGACACCGTTACTTTGGTGGCTGTATCGGCTCCGGCTGGAGCCGATACATCGAGGCTTCCTGTCGGCTCCGAGAAGTCAGCTCCGACAGGATCTATAGTATCGGCTCCGATGGCTCATTCCAGGAAGAGGTCGAGGTCTCCTTCCTTGGAGCCGATACTTTTGGCTCCGGCTTCACCTCTTCTATCGGAACGGAGCCATCGGAGCCGATCTTCAAGGTCATCCAGACTGTCAGATCATGACCTAGAGAGAGTGGTCAGTAGATTACTTAAGTCACAGGTACTGGCCCAAATGTTACACAGTCCGTCTCAACAGACGACTGTTGGTCCACACCCGTTACAGTTCCTCCTTCAACTCTACCCCAGAGCTTGGAGTTGGAGTCTTCGGAATGGTTACTGCTATGGCTGGAGGACGGATACCCCTTCTGTTCCTTCAGCCTCTACTCTATCTCCTCTTGAGACCTTCCTTAGAGGGATTCGTGGTCGGGCTTCCATGGTCTCCTCCGAGGGGTGAGTGGCATCGGACCCTTGTCCGAACCCGCTCTTCCCCTTGGAGCCTCGGCCTTGGTGAGCTCGGCTCCGACATCTGCCTCGGAGACTTCCCTTTCGGTGGTTCCTGGAGTTCCTAGCTCTTCGGTGCGGGTTCTCTCGGACCTGCCTGGGAGGGGAGCATTCGAGGTGATGAAGAGTGTACTGGCCACTGGTAGCACTCAGCAGTCTGTTCCGTAGCTCCTCCCTCTATAGTACCTGTTGACATCTCTGCCACTTCTCTTGCTACAGGACCCAGAGATCCTCCGCCTCAGGTTTCCCCATTGGGAATTTCCCCCTCTTCCGAGGATTCTCCTGATGTTTTGGGAGATCCTCCTAGGAAGAGGACTTGTAAGAGGAAGCATGTAGACTCCCCCGAGTCTGTCACTTCGGATACTGACTTTGATGAGTCAGAGGGATCCCTAGATCCCCCTCTGAGGATGTCTCCTTCTCAGACATCCTAGAACTCCTGAAACAGAGGGGAAACTGGCCCACCAACAATCCCTCTGAGGATGAGTCAGTATACCTAGAGGCGTTTGGATCTCGGCCTTCCACCTCCTGGGTGTCTCCGCCTTTCGACCCCTTATGCAGGTTATTGCACAAAGGCGTGGGCAGCTCCTGACTCTGTAGAGCCAGTCCCTAGGAGGCCTTCAAAATTTATCACTGCCCGTGTGACAAGCAATTCCTCACTAAGGGTGTCCCGCTGATGCCATGGTGGTGGCTGCGGCCACCAAAAAGGAACTTGCAGATCCTTCCGTGCCCGTCCATCCTCCTAATAAGGACTCTAGGACCATGGATAGGTGCGGTAAGCGGATGTTTTCCTCAGCGACCTTTGCTATGCGTTCGCTGAATTACCTATGTCACTTCACCAGACTCCAGAGGGATATCCTTAAGGAGCTGGGTGAGGTAGTTCAGGATCCTACAGCTGCAGGGGCTCAAAAAAAATTGCTTCGCAGCTAGGAACCCTCAATTCCATTGCAAACTCCTCCATGCGGCTAATATCTTATGCTGCGGATGGAGCCAGTAGAGCAGGTACAGGTGTGGCTCTTAGCGCCAAGCCTGGATGCGGCTATGTGATTTTGCGGATCCCTTTAAGGCGTCCTTCACAAATTCTCCCTTTGATGGGTCAGCTTTGTTTGGCCCTCAGGTGAAGGAAACCTTGACCAGGTGCGAGCAGGACGGCAAGACTCTTTCTGCTGTTGGAGTCCGTTTTCCACCCCTTCTAGACCTTATCCCAAAGGACAGAAAGGTGGGAAAATGTGGTTCCGTAAATCCCAAGGAGTCACGCCGGATTCACGTGGTCAGTTTACCCCTAGAGGCAGAGGGGGTAACAACAACAGACGCCGCTCTAGAGGCAGAGGGGGTCCGAAAACCAGGGAAACAGGGAGCCTCTCTCTGACAAGCCCTTTCAGCATCCCTGAGGTGTTGCCCGGCTGTCCCTCCTTGGAGGCAGTCGGGGGAAGATTATCACTGTACCCAGAAGCCTGGCATTCCCTCACTCAAGACAGATGGGTACAGTCGATCATATCCAAGGGTTACATAATTCCTTTCGAGGAAAGTCCCTTCCCCTCAAGTTCCCTTCCAGATGTACCACCCGGTCTAAGGGAAATTGCAGAGTTAGAAATTTCAAAACTACTGCAAAAAAGAGCCATTCAGCCAGTTACAGAAGACCACTCAGAGCCCGGAATCTACTCAAGGTTCTTTTTGGTCCCCAAAAAGACGGGAGACTGGAGACCAATATTGGATCTCAGCAGACTCAACAAGTCTGTCAGGAAGACAAGATTCCGAATGGTCACTCTTCAGTCAATTCTGCCCTTCTTACAGAAGGACAACTGGATGTGCTCAATAGATCTTCAGGATGCGTACTATCACATCAAAATTCACAGGCGCTCCAGGAGATTTCTCCGCTTTCGGCTGGGGTCCAGTCATTTCCAGTTCAGAGCCCTGCCCTTTGGTCTCACTACAGCCCCCAGAGTGTTCACCAAATGCATGGCAGTGGTCACGGCTCACCTGAGACGTCAAGGATTCCAGGTGTTTCCGTATCTCGACGACTGGCTCCTGTCAGCCACCACCAGGCATCAGCTTATACAAGCCAGGGATTACACAATAGACCTTTGTTCTCATTTGGGCATCTCAATCAACTTCGAAAAGTCATCCTTATCGCCCTGCCAGTCTATTACCTTCATAGGCGCAAGCTTAAACACTGTTCGGATGTCAGCTACCCTTACAGATCAAAGAGTTTCAGACATTCAAAGTCATGTCAGGATCGTTCTGGCCAACAAGAAAGTACAGGCCAGAATGGTTCTAAAGGTATTAGGTCTCATGGCTGCGGCCATTACTCTTCTTCCCCTGGCTCGAGTCTACATGCGCCTTCTTCAGTGGATGCTGTTCACACAATTGTCATACCAGCAACTTCCAATGCGTCACCAGATTCTGGTGACACAGACATGCAAAGAGCATCTTGCTTGGTGGATCACATCGCCTCAGGTTCACCAAGGCAGGTACTTTGTACCCCCATCCCCGATAGCCACTGTCACCATGGATGCCTCCCTGATCGGGTGGGGGGGTCATTATCAGGGCAGGATGGTTCATGGGACGTGGCAGCCGTTCGAGTACCATCTGCACATAAATGTCCTGGAGATGAGAGCAGTGCTTTTAACGTTGCAAGCCCTCAACGACTTTCTTCCCGTAGGGACAATTGCAGTCCACACAGACAACATGTCTGTAGTTTGGTATATCAACAAACAGGGCAGAACCAAGTCCTACCCCTTGTGTCGAAGCGCTCAGACTATGGCAATGGGCCATCTCCTCTCATCGGTTTCTGGTAGCAACGCATATCCCTGGGAAAACCAACATTGTAGCGAACAGATTGAGCAGAGCTATTCTCATGCCTCACGGTGGTCTCTCAAGCAATCTATAGCGGAAGAGATTTTTCTGGAATGGGGTCGTCCATGTTGCGATCTTTTTGCTACTCCCCAAAACAGCAAATGTCCAGACTTCTTCAGCCTCTTCCCTCTATCAGGCCATCCCCCAGAGACGCTCTGACCCAGGATTGGCCCCAGGGACTTCTTTATGCCTTCCTCCATTTCCTCTGATCCCTCAGGTGATCCAGAAAGCTACCGTTTGAGAGCCAAATTGATTCTCATTGCCCCTTACTGGCCTCGACAAGTTTGGTTCCCGTTCCTCCATCATCACCTTTTGGTGCAGCCGTGGCATCTGGACCCAGTGCCAGATCTTCTGATTCACCAATCGGGTCAGCTGCACCGGTCAATCCCTTCTCTCAACCTCACAGCATGGTTGCTCCACTTCCTTCCTTAGCCAGGCTTCCTTTGATCTCTAACCCAGTTAGAGACATCATAGTAGCTTCGCTAAAATCCTCTACCAGGAGGATTTATACAAGCAAATGGAAACGTTTCTCTTATTGGGCTAAGGCCCAGAATATTGATCCTTTTACTGCCCCTGTTCAGGCAGTCCTGGACTTCTTAGCGGAGATTTTTCATGCAGGCTCCTCTTCTTCCACAGTCAGAGTTCAATTGGCTGCTATTTCCAATTTTCATGTCGGGATAGCAGATCATAATATTATGTCCCATAGGCTCTGCAGGGCTTTTTTGAAAGGAATTTTCGTACTAAAGCCTCCAATCAGGAATCCTCCTCCTCAGTGGGATCTAAATTTAGTGCTGACATCCTTGATTCTTCCCCCCTTCAAGCCAGCTGTTTCTTGTTCCCTGAAATATCTTTCTTGGAAAACTTTGTTCCTAGTGGCTATTACATCTGCCAGGAGGGTGTCTGAACTTCATGCTCTTTCGGTTCGACCCCCCTATTTGGTTTTTCACAAAGACAGAGTATCTTTGAGAACTAACCCAACCTTTTTACCTAAGGTCGCTTCAAAGAACAATTTGAATCAATCCATTGATCTCCCTGTATTTTTCCCTAACTATTCAGATAGAGCTGAACAAAAGCTACATTATCTTGATGTCCACCGTCAACTTAGATATTATTTGGACAGAACAAAAAAGTTTAGAAAATCTGATCAACTTTTTGTTTCCTATGCGGATAATAAAAAAGGCCTTCCTGTTTCTAAAGTGACCTTGTCCAGATGTCTTTCTTCGGTCATCTCTGAAATTTATATGCTCAGGGGAAAACAGCTGTGCTCAAAACCTAAAGCACATTCAACTAGGAGCTTAGCTACTTCTACAGCTTTTCAAGCTAGACTTCCTTTGGACACTATTTGTGCAGCGGCCACTTGGGCCACTCCTCACACTTTTGTTTCCCATTACAAATTGGACTTGGCC
Organism: Protopterus annectens; assembly: GCF_019279795.1. Lineage (NCBI taxonomy): Eukaryota > Metazoa > Chordata > Ceratodontiformes > Protopteridae > Protopterus > Protopterus annectens. The sequence goes on along the minus strand of NC_056739.1, from coordinate 1,584,643,079 downwards.
TCCAGGGACAGAGCCAGTTTTGGCTCTACAGTCCTCAACAGTTTGTTCCATTGAGCCACCCAGGATAGAGGTGCTAGGGACGCGGTCCCATCAAGCAAGAATGAAGGCGAGATTGACAACTTAACATTAAGAAGTTATGTACCTACCATAACGTTCCATGTTAGTTGTCTTCTCTCGCCTTCTTTCTTGACCCTCCCTCCTTCCCCCTGGCCTGGACAGACCTTGTTATAAGAAACTGTTATGCTGAAGACCATTCAGACCTGGTTCTTCTTCCATCTGTAAGTTTTCTTTCTTCCTTTGGGAAGTATTTTATGCTTGGTGCTTTTGCCCTTTGTCAGCAAACGAGATCTGGGTACTTACCGCCTTGCATCATGGGATATGGGGCTGCCTCGAGCTGGTAAAAGTGACTCTCGAGCTTAGCAAGTGCCGAGTCGGAGCCGAGGGATCGGCTCCGAACCCATCAAGCAAGAAAGAAGGCGAGAGAAGACAACTAACATGGAACGTTATGGTAGGTACATAACTTCTTATTACTGACAGATTGCTTTTAATAGAGGACTTAACATATCCTTTGCATTTCAGGTTCATTTAGAGTTTACTTAAATATGCTTTTCTGTACTATCTATTATGTTACACATGCTCTGTGACCAAAAAGTAGTTAGTTCCCTCTACTGAATAGTCATATGGATTACTCATGTTCACCCAGGTACCCAGATGATTCAGCTCCTAATATGAGAAGAATTTGTCTGGCAATTTAACAGAGATGGTCAGCTGTGTGATCTGCTTGCAGATTTGATCCAGTAGTCAGTCCTTTTTTTCTATTTCCTTTGTCTCTAATTGGCATGCAGTGACTCTTAAGGCTGAACAAATCATTTAACCAGACCACTGCTCTTGGGCTGTACCTTTACACATGATGTTTATGGGAAATATAGTTTTAATGCTAGGGAACTAGCCACAGGGAGTACTTTGTCATGTGGTACAATGGATTTCTCTGTTTGAGCAGCTCTAAGTATACATTTCAGGAATGTTACAGCACA
>NC_056739.1:1584627045-1584634545 GCF_019279795.1 Protopterus annectens | reverse complement strand
CTCTTTTGAACCGTTGGTAATGGATGATCCCATGTGGTGTAGACTTCATTATTTTCTATGATGCTTTGTGGCTCATGTTTCCAGTGTTTTTTAGCCACTTCAATACCATAATGTTTGCACAGTCCCCAGTGCAACAGTCTTGCCGTATTATTATGCCTTTCATTATAAAGTCCTTCTGCCATTAGTATGTCACAACCAGCAACAGTGTGACTGTTTTCAATTTGGTTTTACAAAACCTACATTTGTCTGTTTCTCCCACATGTTCAATGGATGTTGTAAACCAGGGTGTACGTAGCCCACTATCTTGGGCCGCCAGTATTAACCTTTCATCTCTTGGTTTGAATTCACCTCTCCTTAACCATTCCTGCATTTGCTCCTGATCAAAATAAGTTTCTTCCAAAAGTGTTCTACACTCACAACTATATTGATGCATTTTCCACATTTCTTGCCTTTTCATTTGGTCCTTCACCTTATATTCTTTCTTTTGTTTTTTGGCACATTCAGTTGCTGTCTGATTTTTATCTACTTCTGGTTTGATTTCCATTCCTGCTTGATGCCAGTATGTTTCTGCTAGACTAAGCAGAGAAGTCATCTTAAATTTATTCTCCTCATGTTTCCAAACCTTTACTATGTTTGGGTTTTGTGAGGTCAGCAGTTGTGTGGAGTCCCATGATTGCAAATCTATACATGTATTCATTTTCAAGGAGGCCTGTCCCTCCTTCGGAATGGTGAATATATAATCTTGGTATACACTGATTTTTATAGATCATTTGGTGATCATGAAGCATCCTTCTTGTCTTAATATCTAATATATCCAACATGTTTTGGGGCCAGTCAATGACACCAAAACTGTAAGTTAGGACAGGAAAAGCAAATTGGTTTATAACTTGGATTTTGTTCCTAGATGTCAACACTGTTTTCAGGATTCTGTTCCATTAGTTCACTTTGATGTTGCAGGAGGGCTTGCTTGAATGGTGGTTAGTCAACTGCATTTTATGCTTCTCTATGGTACCCTTAATTTTTGTATGTCATGTGTGGTGGACTATATTAAATCTGTGAGTCCATTGAGGATTTTCTTTCTTGAAGTGATATGCTCTGTAAATGATGAGGGGTGAAATGTTTTGGCCCCTTGGGCTACCTAAAACATCTTTTTGATTGATTTTAAAGCTCCTGCTATGGCTGCACAAACATTCAGGGTGCCCTCCCCATGCGTATGCCAGTGCTCGCTCAGAAATAATGAATTTGTTTTCATTTGCTTCCCATTACTTGCTCTCTCAATTGTTTTCTCTCTCTCTTTTTTCTTTTGTCACCTCTAAGTACAGGTTTTAATTCCCTAATCATTCTCTTTTTTTCAGCATTCTTAGCTTCTGATGTTATTGGAAATGCATAGCTTCTCACATACTGTTAGCAGAGGTGGGTATCAGAACCTTTAGTTGCTGTTAACATAGCTTTGCACTTGTCTCCGTACTCTTCACCAACAGAGTGTATGGACAATGAGCCCGTGTCCTGTTGCAAATAAAGATTCTGGCTTGCATCTGCTCAGACCTCCATTTCTTGGTTAGCCATAGCAAGAAATGGAATTACTAACTGAACACAAGTCATTGGTTGGATAGTCTGGCACTCCTTTCTTATTCCATTGTGCTTACTGTTTGTTACTGTGCACATATTTCGGAAGCCAGTTCACTCAGTTCTGTACTATAAGCTATTTAACAAGATTTCCAATAACCACGTTTTTCATAGAAAACTGTTCTTTGGTGAGGCAGTGACTGATAACTAGTCAACATAACAGATAATAAAGTCTAAATTTAGATACACCCATATGGGTATTTTTCTATTTTATAGGATACCAAATATATATATGTCTATAAACTTCAAGTAATGGTCCTATAAAAGATGAGCGTGTGTATGTAAAGTACCTTAGAATTCAGTATGATTTTTTTTTTTTCTGAAAAAAAAATACAGCAGCTACAAAGTATAATCAGAGCATTTAATACATATTACTCCATTAATTGTCATGTTTATTTTCCAGAATGATAAAAACTAGTGAAATCTCCCAGCAATTTATTAAATAAAATGAAAGTAATCACTTGATTTCTGCCAGCAGTCCAGATGGAGACTGCTTCCAGATACAGCAGAATATTTCAGATGTGTCTTGCTGGTCTGATGGCCAGATTTCCTCAACAATTGCTGGCTGTGTGCTGATAACAAATTAGCCAACCCTAAATCTCTCATAGCTGTGAGTTTAGCTAAAATATGCATAGCGTTAACACACACAACTGAAACTAGTTTGTAAATGGGATTTTCTTTCTCTTAAATTGTAGACTATACCCAACAGCAAGTAAATAATAAAGATGTTACTCAGTGTGCTTATTTGAATAATGCAGCTGTCAGTATTATACTTGTGAAGTTATTTGTCTGTTACTATATACAAAACCCCATTCATTATAGTCCAATATTGTATTTAGCAGTTTGTATCTTTGTTGTTGTTTGTGACTGCCCAAGTCGTGTGAAAAAGATGCAAGGACCAGCCCACCTATCCATTTAGCAAAAATAAATACTTGAAATAAGCTTCTACATATAACCAACTCCATATACTTTCTTTGGAACAAGGGTATAACTTGTCTGCCTTAATAACAAGGTGTTCATTTCCAAAGGCTACAGATTCCAACATGGTAAAAGAAAAGCCATACTACTTCAACAACAATTTGCAGGAAATTGTTCCTTAGATCTTGTGCTAGTGGTCTCAAATTAAAGCAAATTGCACCTTGCAGTAGCTTGTCATTGTGACTTGATATCCATAGGAATTGTTTCAACTGCACTTAGCTCACTGTATCCGAAGATAAGAATAAAAAGTTTTTTAGAAAATCAGAACTACTGAAATAAAGGTAGACCTATAATAAAAGAACCAGTCTGTACAGCCTTTTGAATTATTTTATTTATTCATTTCTCAGTACCTCCTTTATCCTCTTCAGGATCAAAGTGGAGCCAGAGCCTGTGCCAGCAAAAATCAGACATTGATGCTTTGGCAGCATAGCGTCTGGTTATGCTTGACTGCTCCGTGGTTCAGTGGTGACCTTTGGTCACTCTACATACCTCTGAACCCCTTAGTCCAGAAAATCTGGACAAAGCCTAAAATAATAGAGAACAGCTTAAAAATAGGGAAGGATTTTAAATATTGCTATTATAAATTTTTTTAAAAGTTGCTAGAATAACAGGATTTGTGTTGGCAGCATTTTCTAAAGGATATAAAGTCTGAAACTCAGTTGTGTGTCATTATTTAGTGACTTCAGTTCTCCGTGATTTCCAGAAAACCACAAATTTTATGAGGAACAGGTAAAAATATGGATAATGTGTGAAAATCTGGGCAGTTAAGAGGTGTGTCTCTCTGTGGTGTCTGTATATTCCATCAGTATCTGTGTGGGTTTTCTCTAGGTAACTTAATGTACTCCACATCCCATAAACATGCTGGTTGATTGGCTACTCAAACTCTCTTATATCTGCATCTATGTGTGTATGTATGTATATGTATATATATATATATATATATATATATGTGTGTGTGTGTGTGTGTGTAGATATATATATACACACACACACACACATATATATATATATATATATATATATATATATATATATACACACACACACACACACACACACACACACACACACACACACACACACACAGTGGATATAAAAAGTGTACACACCCCTGTTAAAATGTCAGGTTTTTGCGATATAAAAAAATGAGACCACAATAAATAATTTTGAAACTTTTCCCACATTTAATGGAACCTATGACCGGTAAAATTCAATTGAAAAACAAATCTGTTAGAAGGAAAAATATAAAAAATGTACAATAAGCCGGTTGCATAAGTGTGCACACCTTGAAACTAATACTTTGTTGAAGCACCTTTTGATTTAATTACAGTCTTCTTGGGTACACACCTGCCATCAATTAAAGAGACTCTGATTAACCCCAAATAAAGTTCAGCTGTCCTAGTAGGAGTTTCCTGACATTTACTCAGCTGCCTGCGACAGCAAAAGCCAGGGTTCGCAGAGAGCTTACAAAGAATCAAAGGGATCTCTCTGCTGAAAGGTATCAGTCAGAAGAAGGGTACAAATAATTTCCACAGCATTGGATATACCATGGAACACAGTGAAGACAGTCATCAAAAAGTGGAGAAAATATGGGACAAGAGTGATGTTGCAAAGAACTGGACATCCCTCCAAAATTGATGAAAAGATGAGGGATGCTGCCAAGAGACCTACAGCAACACTGAAGGAGCTGCAGGAATTTCTGGCAAGTACTGGCTGTGTACTACATGTGACAACAATTCTCCATATGTCTGGGCTATGGGTAGGGCTGCAAGATGGAAGTCTTTTCTTATACAGAAAAACATCCAGGCCCAGCTAAAATTTGCAAAACAATATATTGTCTCCCAAACGCATGTGGGAAAATATGTTATGGTCTGATGAGACCAAGGTTGAACTTTTTGGCCACAATTCCAAAAGGTACATTTGAAGGAAAAACAACACTTCGCATCACCAAAAGAACACCATCCCCACAGTGAAGCATGGTGTTGGCAGTATCATGCTTTGGGGTTGCTTTTCTTCAGCTGGAACTGGGGCTTTACTCAGGGTGGAGGGAATTAAGAACAGGTCCAAATACCAGTCACTTTTGGCCTAAAACCTTTAGGCGTCTGCTAGAAAGCTGAAGATGAAGAGGAATGTCACCTTTCAACACGACAATGACCACAAGCATACATCCAAATCAACAAAAGAATGGCTTCACCAGAAGAAAATTAAAGTTTTGAAATGACCCAGCCAGAGCCCAGACCTAAATCCACTAGAAAATATGTGGGTGACTTGAAGAGGGCTATGCACAAGAGATACTCTCACAATCTGACAGATTTGGAGTGCTTTTGCAAGGAAGACTGGGCAAATATTACCAAGTCAAGATGTGCCATGCTGACTCCTACCCAAGAAGGCTGAATGCTGTAATTAAATCAAAAGGTGCTTCAACAAAGTATTAGCTTAAGGGTGTGCACAATTATGCAGCCAACTTGTTGCACGTTTTTTATTTTTTATATTTTTTCCCCTAACAGATTTGTTTGTTTTCCAATTGAATTGTATAGATTATAGGTCACATTAAAGGTGGGAAAAGTTTTGAAATGATTTATTGTGGTCTCCTTTTTTATATCGCAAAAACTGGCATTTTAATAGGGCTGTGTAAACTTTTTATATCCATGTGTGTGTGTGTCTGTGCGCGTCTGTGTGTATATATGTATGTGTGTGTGTGTGTGTATATATGTGTGTGCGTGTATGTGTGCGCATAAAAAAATAAATATATATATATATATATATATATATATATATATATATATATATAGGCTTACTTCATTTCACTGAAACTCAGTTGCCTGCGCACAATTCACTGAAAGCTCATTTCACCGAAAACCCATTTGACTAAAACTCATTTAGTTGAAAGTTATATATGGCCTTTTCCCCACTGGAGTTGGATCCTGGAGTTAGTATATAAAGTAAGGGGGGGTGGGGGGGGGCACAGTCCCCACATAGTTTGGTTATATACTGTCTTCTAAAAAATGTTATACATTGGACTTGTAAGTATCCATATCTATGGTTTTAAACATTTAAAATAGGTGGGGGGCAATACACCCCACACCCCCACTTACTTTATATACTAACTCCAGAATCGCACTACAGTGGGGAAAAGGCCATATATAACTAACAACTAAATGAGTTTCAGTCATGTGAGTTTTCAGTGAAATGAGCTTTCAGTGAATTGTGCCCAGGCAACTGAGTTTCAGTGAAATGAGCTTTCAGTGAAATGAAGTAGATATATATTATATATATATATATATATATATATATATATATATATATATATATATATATATAAATATATATATAGGTTCATAGGTTTATAGTAGGCTATCAGCCCTAAGGCATTTATAAGCCTAGCCCAAATTTTTGTGGCTTACGCCACCCCTTATATGAAAAAATACTGTGCCCATTAGTTTGTTGTGCCTCTGTCCAGCAGTGACACAGAGATGATTCCCGGGGTAAACCTACGATCTCCCATCCACAGGTCAAGATTTCTCTTGAACAGAGCCAGCGAGGTGCTCTGCCTCATATGGACCAGGATTTTATTCCACAGCATAGGGAGTCTCTGAGTGATAAATCTATCCCTCCAGCACGTCCTATTTATATCCGTGCTAAGGTTTAAGTCGCTTGCTCTAGTGGTTTTGGTGGATTTGGATTTTTTGAGGTGGAGCATGTCCATTAATTCCGGGTTGGACATGGCCTTGTATGTCAGGCACATGTCACCTCTGAGCAGACGGTATGCGACTGAATAGAGCTGGAGTTTCTTCAATCTGGCAGCATATGACAGATTTTTCAGTCCCTTTATCCTTTTGGTGAGGAAATTTTGGGGTCTCTCCAATTGCTGCAGATGGGTGAGATATATCCCGAATGGGGCATTGTACTCGATCATTGGTCTGATAAGTGAAGAGTACAGGGGAACAATGACCTCACTAGATCTGGATGTGAATCCCTTCATATTCAGGTGGGCAATGTAGAAGGTCTTTCTAACCACTTTAGCAACGTGAGTGTCAAAAGAAAGGCCACTGTCAACCTGGGTCCCCAGGTCCCTGATAACCTCTTCTGTGCTTAGTGGATTGCCACCTATATGGTAGCTTGGGGTTACCTTGTTTTTCCCGAAGGGTATGACTATACATTTTTTGGCATTTAACTTCAGGCCATAGCTCTGGCACCAGCTGTCTGTTTCCGTGAGTCCCTTCTGAAGGATATCCGTGTCCAATGCACTTTCCACTATGGCGCCCACTTTGCAGTCGTCTGCAAACTTTGTCAGCCAAAGTCCTCCCATGTTGGCCTGTACTTCTGAGAAGTAGATGCCGAACAATAGGGGGCCAAGGACCGAGCCCTGTGGGACACCACTTGTGACCGGCTTGGAGTCTGACATAGCGCCAGCGACTCTAACCCTGTGGGTTCTGTCCTTAAGCCAGTTTGCAACCCATCTTGTGACATATGGGTTTACATTTAAGCTGGTAAGTTTTCCTACAATATCCGAGTGGGGTATTGTGACAAAAGCCTTGCAAGGTCAAGGTAGGCTGTATGGACTGCCTTTCCCTCGTCAATGGCCTTGGTGACTGTTTCGAAGAAGTCGACCAAGTTCAAAAGGCATGATCTTCCCTTGACGAAGCCAAACTGGGTCGGGTCCAATGTCTGCAAGTCTCCTATATCTTTGTTTATGAGCTCCATTATGATCCTCTCCATAGCTTTGCAGACTAGACTTGTTAAGCTTATGGGGTGGTAATTACCAGGGTCCGTAGAGGCACCGCCTTTGTGGAGTGGGACCACAGTTGCCGTACGCCACTCCTTGGGCACGTATCCTGTGGTAAGGCTGAGATTAAACAGCTGCCTTATGTGCGGGTTTAATTCCTCATTTAGCTC
>NC_056739.1:1584609545-1584612045 GCF_019279795.1 Protopterus annectens | reverse complement strand
GGTGAAACCGGTTTGGAGTGTGTATTTTTGCTGTCTGCGAGCTATTAAAGTTATTTGCTCCTTCTGCTGTGTTCTAAGCTTATTTTGGCTAATGGTGTTACAGTGCAGTGCTGGATTTACTTTGTTGTTTTATCGTGGAACATTTCCTTGCACTCATTTTACGTTATACGTGCACAGGCAGCTGTTTGAAGATTAATTTTATATATATGTGTGTGTGTGTGTGTATATATATATATATATATATATATATATATATATGTATAGGTCTACTTCAAAACATCTAAAACCCTTAACATCTAATTTCATAACATTGAGACCAGAACATCTAAAACCCATAACATAGAATTCCATAACATCTAACCTTACAAATCACCAGAAAATAACATCCCCTCCACATATAACAACACCAAACACACATTTTACTATGTTTCTGCAGGGGGGCAAGCCCCCCTTCACCCCTCACACCCCCTGTAAATTAAATATACCAACTCCAAGATCACATTATAGTGGGAAAAAGTTAATTTTCTAACCCCACTCTTATCATGCCCCCCTATAGAAATGTAGTAAAAAGTGTGTTTGCTAGTTTGGTGTCATTATATGTGGAGGGAATGTTATTTTCTTATTTGTAGGGTTAGATGTTATGAAATTTGATATTATGGGTTTTAGGTGTTTTAGGTTTTAGAAGTTCTTGTCTCAATGTTATGAAATTAGATGTTATGGGTTTTAGATGTTTTGAAGGGGACCCATATATATAATATATATATATATATATATATATATATATAGGCAGAAAACTTCTACAGCTATATGAAAAAACAGTAACACTAGAACCAGTAATTGAGCGCACTTTCATTCTTTTAATATATAAGAACTTCTTCAAAATAAAAAGGTACAAACAAAATCAGTAAATATACACTCCATATCGTCATATGGCAATAAAGCAGTAAAATAGTAACAGCTAATGAAATAATCCTATCCTTGTTAAAATATGCACATATCATTATAAGGTAATGAAGTGCCCTGAAAAAACATGTACAGTATAAAGCAAACTAGTGAAAAGCAAGTCTATCATGTGAACTCATGTAAACCATTTCAAAGCACATTTTAAATTGATGATATCATTCAAACCAGGAGCTGAATCCGCTCCTAGCAAAAGTTGCCATCTGAGTTTCCTAACCTCAAAAAGCATAGCGTAGTCACCAAAAAACAGTTTAACTTGCTCTAATACCAAAAATAGAAATTTTTCAAAATTAGTGCAAGTTACCGAATGCCTAGCTAGCGCATTTCGATTGTCAGAACTTCTGATAGCCCCACAATGTTCCTTTATTCTGTCTGACAGCTTCTTGCAAGTCTTTCCCACATAGAAAAATGACAAGAATTACAAACTGCAGCATAAACCATATTAGTGGATGAACAGCCATAATGATGGGCAAACTTAACTTTAAAGTCGTCGTGTTTAAAAGTATAGCAGTTCCCTTTGAAAATAAACTTGCAACAAATACATTTGCCACACTTGGACATGCCAGGTTGGTCAGTAATGTTTCTAACAGAATTTAACACCAGTGCCGAGTCTCTGTTCAAGTGAATTTCTAATTGTTGTAGTTATTTTATATGAAAACAACGGAGAATAGCCTAACAAGTTAGACAAGTTGTCTGAACTAGTAACAATGTTCCAGTTGTGAGAGATGACATTTCTGATGCTTTTCATCCCTGCAAATAGGTATCGGGAAACTCACGGTCCTGTCTGGAAGAGCAGCAGTATTATTTTGTTTTTGTGTAAAACCACAGTGAAGAATGAGCTGAAATTTACTATATCTGTCTTTAGCCACTCCATGAGCCACGCTGTACACAAGATCCTTAGGCTAATATTTTTGCAAAAATAGATTACACAAAAATTCCATCTCTGCATAAAAAGTAGTATCCAAGCTAACCAGTCTGGAGAGTCTAATGAATTGACCCCTTAACATGTTCCTTTTCATGTAAAAGGGGTGTTGGCTGGTACAATCCAAAAAGTTGTTAAGATAGGTTTTCTTTCTGAAAAATTTAGAGAATATGCTCCTGCTGGTGACATCATTAGAAATAGAAGTATCAAAAAAGGAAACAGTGTTACCAGAACCTGATATAACAAATTTCAAAAAACTAATACTGTCACTCATGGCTAGTAAAAAGTCTTCCATCTCTTGGGCAGGGCCCACCCATGCAAAAAAGATAGCATCAGTATAACAGTAGTATAAGTGGGTTTGCTGGAATCCCAGTAAATGAACAAGAGTGTCTACTTCCCAGGCAGCAAGTACAAGATTGGCATAGGACGGAGCCATTTTCGAACCCATGGCTACCCCTTTAAGTTGCTGATATACTTTGCCATTGAAATGAAAAAATTATTGCACAATACCGTTTCTATTTAAACACTTAGTCATAATCCTGGTATGTCCAAAATTTGCTTAATTTCTAAGTTTTTTTTCACATTTTGCTATGGAATATTAGCATACAAGGACACAGC
>NC_056739.1:1584512045-1584604545 GCF_019279795.1 Protopterus annectens | reverse complement strand
CAAGCACTACGACACTTGATTTTTTAACTTAGTAGTGGTAAGAGCTGGCTATTACGGCATAGAGGATATGCTTCCAGATGTATTGCTTGGGTACCCATGTTAGATATGTACACTAAGTGCTTCCTCCCTTTATGATAGTGGGATGGATCTTAACAGTGTGACACTGACACCCTTAAGAAAGTAGGGAACATCTGGGATGAGCCTGCTAGCTGTGTGCAAGGAGTGTGGCAGACAGTTTCCATGTTTCTGTGGCACCTCATGTCAGTTTGGGCATGTAGAAACTCCCACTGATGAAGGGATGAATGGACATAGGGAGCAAATAGTGGTGACTGTTAAAGCAAGCTATGTATTAAGCTGGATAATTGATGGACCAGAAGATGAATTCAAAGAATAATGGTACTTAAACAGCAATTATATTTCTATAGTTTATTTTGTAAAATAATACTAATTGGACTTTCATTTTACAGCCTGGCCTGACAATGGTCCAGACTCCAGCCACTGTTTTACCTGCACAGACTCAGCAGCTGTACATGCAACACACACAGCCTTTCCAGCCAGCAGCAGTACCCATGGCACCAGTGGGACAGGCACAGCCTGGTGCATCCAGCCAGCAGGTGATAATGCTGCTTTTGAGAACTGATGAGTTATAACAATGTTCATTATTTTCCAGCAGTTATTTACATTTATGAAGTCTGCATCATGCTAACTAAACAAAGCTTTATGTGCAATTGTTGTGCAGTTGTGACACTGACGATGAACAGCACAGAGGAGTGGTGAAGCAGAGTGTTTAATTTAACTGGCAACCATAGTTTACTACTGTTCAAAAACACTACATTCACATATATAGTATACTGAGTAAGTAATTATTTTCATGTCATGACAAACTTTGAAGACCATTGCTAATAAGTGGTCAAGTAAAGTCCGACTAGGATAGAGCCTATTTTCAGTGGAGGCCCGGGGAGAAACAGTCCAGACACGTCTTTAGAATGTGGGATGAAGCCTGAGTACTTGGAAGAAACCCACGCAAATGCAGGGAGAACATGCAAACTCCACATAGAAGGCACCCCAGCAGAGAATTGAACCTCTTGCTGTGAGGTCACAATGTTAACTGCTGCACCACTGCATCGCCCATTTATATATAAATATTTATTTATATATGTAACAACCATAAGTAGGTCATCAAGCGTCCCGAGCAAATTTCTGACCCCCCCCCCCCGAAAAAAGAGATTTTCTTGTGTTAAATTGTAGCAGTATTATCAGCTTTCATTTATGATCAGCACTTGCCAGTAGCACCGTTTGATAGATTGAGTCTGGCAACCACCATATTTTTCCTACACTAGTTACAGCTCTGATATGTTTGTGCATATGTATGTATGTTTATGTATATATATATATATATATATATATATATATATATATATATATATATATAGCTATATAGATATATATATAAATAGATATATATATATATAGATATAGATATATCGATATAGATTTTATGTATGTATATATATATATATATATATATCTACATACACACACACATACAGATACACATGTATTTAGCTGCCCTAGTAGGCCATTTTAAGCCTTGCCAATTTCCCCCAAAACAATGGCCATTACTGATCTGACAAGTAGACAGCACACCCCCAGGATGCACATCATTAGGCTATATCCTTCTGTTCATAGAACGTAGTTGTGGCATGCTGTTATGACATCCCCTCTTCTCCCTCCTGGATGGGCATGCCCACCCTCCATTGTTAGGTGTGTCAAGCTTCAGAACTATTAAGATGAACTGATTGCTAATTCACACACGGGTGCATGTCTGCAGATACAGGGTATACTGCAGTTAAGTGTGACTTCAATTTGATGATAGTCAAAGTGTTGACAAAAAAATCAAAAAAAAAAATTTGATCGCACACTGGGCTTGTTCTGAGACATTACCTTGGAACATGTGAATCAAAAAAGCATGATGTTTTTTTTTCCCCAGAGGACAAGCCATCTTAAATCCACCATGTGGGGAGATGTACCCCTCTCACTCCTTCACTTTAATATAACAACTCAGAGATTGAATAGTATCAGGGAAAGAGCATATTTCACAGCTTTGGTAGTATAGCCATCTCCATAGCCAGCATTAGGCACCTGAGAAGCCTGCAACCGTGGGGGGCCCCAAATCCCTCACTGCAGGTCAGGGCCCCCATGGATGCTGCCACCGCATTCAGGAGGTCAGTGTTGCGATTAATATTGTGGTTTACTTTTTTTTGTTTTCTTTTCTTAAAGATGCAATCCATCAGGTCTGCTAAGGACCAGATTGGTTGCAGCATGGAAAGTTTTTCTTAGAAAGGATCCTGATTGGTCCAGATGAGCTTGTGGCACTTGTGGAAATTTAATCCATGTATGTTAATTTTGGACTCGTGTATGATTGTTCTGCATTGGTCAGCATCTGTGTTAGCAGCTGTTAAAGCTTTCTTGCAGTTACTGTGTAGCGTTCTTGGAGATCTTGAACATATTTTTGGTGCTGAAGAAAGATTGATGGCTCAATAGTTAAGATGCCGGTAAAATGCAATTACATTAAATGCAGCGTTTACCTTGTAGCTTTGTTTTTAGCTCTGACAAGATGCGTCCTTTCTAATACTGTCCAGACCATGTCATATTTTCATAACTGAATGCAGTCATGTTTGAGTTCTTTGTAAAAACTGAATGAAGTAGGAAAGCTGAGTGGAGAAAATTGAGGAATTTATAGAGCAGTAGTAAAACCCAGAAAGTGGTGTTTAAGCAGAGAAAAAGGGATTGACCACTAACTCCGTTTCCAGGTCACAGGCTCTTCTTAAAGTTATAGGGCTAGAGGGGGTGGACAGGTGTTGGTATTGATAGGGTCTGAAGGAGTAGAGTTGGCTGATTCTCAGCTACTATAATTTGAATGAATATTAATTTCTACCATGAAATGCTTTAATTACACTAATCAAGGAACAGAAGCAAGTTTCTTTCTTTCTTTTTTTTTTGGGGCAGCAGCATACCTGCAAATCTGTCCAGATTTTTGTCAGATATACTTTGTGTTCTGGCAAGGAGATCAAGGAAGTCACAGAAAAATGACACATTTGAGTTTCACTCTTTATATCCTTCAGAAAATGCAGGATAATAAAAATTAATTTCACCAAATTTCTAAATATATAAGATCAATTAGATAACATCTACTCTTATCTGTGTTGTTTGTACTCTGGATTATTTTGGGCTTTGTCCAGATTTCTGGTGTTAAGCAGTTAGGAAAGGGGATCTTTGTAACTCCTAAGTATTTAAATGTTCCCTGTCTTTCTTCTTTATTTCTTTTGTGGTTTTATGGAGGGAAGGAAGGAGGGAGGGAAGATGGGAAGGGGGAGCAAAACAAATGTGAAATGACTTTTGTTCCCCCAATATTTTTGACTTTGCCCAGAGTTGTGCTAGTAAGAGTTGAGAGGGAGGGGCTGTGATAATGCTGCAGAATGGCCAGATATTTTTTGACATCTTTGGTGGTAATAAGAGGATTGGGGGGGGGGGGGGGGAGACATGGTGCAATGAGAATGTTCAGAATGGCCGGATTTTGTTTGACATTTCCAGGAGGGGAGAAAAGCAAAATGTTCAATGATTTTAAAGTGCATTTTATGTATACGGTCTGTAAATAAATGTTTGTACACTGCGTAGTTTTGTTTATTAGAACAATGTTTAAGCTTTTCCTGATGATATGCCTTTGTTTTTGACTTTGTATAGAATGGTAGTTAAAAGAGGGGGGGGGGGGCAAGTGACTGTAAGAATATAAGAATGTTGCAGAATAGCTTGATGTCTCCCTCAAAAGTGTGTTTTTTTAGCCAAACATTCCAAATTGAAGTTGATGAATAATTGTCTTAAGCTTCAGACTTAATATCCTTAAGAAAATGCATGCCACTGCAAAATTTCTTCTAGCATTTGTCTAAAAGCAATTTCAAGAATGTGTCCCTGACTGTACATGTTTGTCTGCCGTTATTTTTGTTATTGTCCAGAATTCTTATGCTATGGGGTTGAGAGGTGAAGACTTTGAGACTATTGCCAAATGACCAGATTTTTGTGGGTGAAATGTCCTTGAGTATGCCTTTGTCCTGACATTACCAACAGCATTGTCCAGATTTCTTGTGCCAAGCAGTTGAGAGGTGGGGGTTGTGGTGGAATATTGCCGAATGTCCACGTTAAGTTTGAAATGTGCTTGAGTTTGTCTTTGCTCCACCATTGCCTTTACATTTAGCATTTGTACATTTTTTGTACTATGTGGTTGAGAGGTGGCTGAGGGGTGCCGGGGGGGGGGGGGGGGATATGGCCAAATGTCCATATCTTTCTGTTTGTAAAAGCAGTATTTAAAATGTGTTCTTGACTTTACACCTTTAGCCTAACATTATTTTGGCTTTGTCCAGTTTTCTTGTGGTAGGAGGTTGAGAGATATGGGGGTTGGGGTGACAATACTGCAGAAAGTCCAAATTCTCTCAGACATTTTTGGTCATTCCATCAGAAAAAAATATTTTTCATCAAAACAGTCTCTGTAATTCCCCAGGGCTGTCTCTTGTATATTTTGTGTGTCTGTATTCTCTTCTGTATGGCTGTTTGGAGGGTCTCTGCTGTCTGACTGTTCTGCATGTCTGCAGTTGTACTGTGTGGTAGAATCAGTCTGGCTAATGTGTTTTATGTATTCAGTCTTGTTGTAGTGCTTGCCTGTCTTTTCTGGGTGTTTCTGTTCAGTCTTGCTGTAGCACTGTATTCATCTTTTGTAGGTGTCTCCGTTTAGTTTTGCTATAGTACTTTGTTTAATGTGGCTGTCTCTGTCCTTTGAGTAGCTGTCTGTGTTCAGTCTTGTTGCAATGCTGTCTTTGTCTTGTGTGGGAGTCTGTGTTGGTGCATTTGTGTAGCTCTGTTTGACTGGCTACCTTGTTGCACTCCAGATGCTTATCGTAATGTAACAACATTGCTACTAAATGCCAGTCACTGTGTTTACCTCTGTGGGATTGGCCACTTTGTCATGATACAGAAGCTTGTCGTAATGTTACATTGCTGTAAAATGCGAGGTAGCATGTGCATATACCTCTTGAGTGGCTACCTTACTATGGTATTGAGGCTTATAATGTAACACATGCCAGCCAGTATGTGTACTTGATGCAATACAATTGGCACTACAAGTCTTTGTAATGATCTATTGTGTACTAGCAGTTTATACAGTGATCATTAAAGGGGTGCTTGGAGGATATTGACAGGTAAGGGGTTGTGGCAGTAACATGGTTACACTTTACATCCTCCTGGGTAGGGCCTCTAACTTGATACTTGCTGGGGGGCCCCCAAAATCCTAGCCCTGGCTATCTCACACAAAAGCGGACAGCTTTAATGTCAATCAAATTAAGATGGCAGAAAAGATGTCAACTAACTTGACGGTGTTAGTGTTCCCACAAACACACATAATATACATAAATTATCATTGCTAGAACATACCAATTTGATTAGTGGTAATGTTAGGGAAAAAGGTTTTTAGTACTGTAATGTCTCAAGATAAGGGGTGGCCACGGTGGTGCAGCGGTTAGCGTTGCTGCCTCACAGCAAGAGGTTCTCCTGTTCGATCCTCGGCTGGGGTGCCTTCTGTGTGGAGTCTGCATGTCCTCCCTGTGGTCGCGTGGGTTTCCTCTGGGTGCTCCTGTTTTCTCCCACATCCCAAAGACATACTGTAGGTGGATTGGACACTCTAAATTGGCCCTATGTGTGAGTGCATGTTTGTGTGTGCCTTCTGTGAAGGGTGGGCGCCGGGCTGGAAACTCTACACTGTAAAACTCCACTGCCAATCATGAGCGGACAGGTGATCAGCTGTGGTGATCCCTTACCGGGAAAAGCCGAAAGAAGAAGAAGAATGTCTCAAGATAAGAGTAGGGTTAGCATTAGAAAGCATGAGTAATAAGAGTACAGATGCTTCTTGAAAAAAAAGATCTCCCCTCAAAACCCAAAGTTCAGCACTGTTGCTGTGGTGTCATGAAAGATGTTCTTCTTATTGATCACTGCTGCAGTAGCCTAAGTTATTTGGGATATATCCTGCCAGCTTTAAAAGCTTCAGGGCACCTTCTACACACCCAAACAGTTAGTCAGCAAAAGCTAAGCTGACTGGAAGACAGGTTTGGATGCCAAGCCATTCAGAGCTTCCCTGATACCAGAGATGGCACTCTGTGGGCTTTCGAGGATCAGCAGTTGGCTTGTGCTGTTCCATTGCTGGGCAGACAAGTTGCATTTTGGGGAAAACCTTCCACATATTTTTATTGTTTACATTTTTTTGGTTGGGGAAGTATGTTTTAAACTAGGAATATGTGTTGTCACGTGACTTTTACTTTTAATCAGGAGAAGCATTTTGTATTTGACAGTTTAAAATTTGAGTTAACATTTTAAAACTGTTTTTCTGTAGCGAAACTGTGTTTAAAATTGCTTTTTTGGGGGGCTAGCAAAGTGCATCGTAGTGCTTATTTTCAGTGTTTTTTCCTTAGGAAAAGTAACTTTTTGCTACTTTTAAAATTCTACACACTTGTGCTGCTTAGTTTCCCTGAGAAAGAAGCACCATTTTCAGCTTGTTTATGGAGCAAACTACAGGTGCCACATTTGATCCTTCTTCAAAAGAAAAGGTTAACTGAGCAGTTTTTGCCACCACAGCAGCAGGCTAGCAATTTGCCTCAGCCACAGGTGGGTGACTCTGCTGTGGCCAAATCTGGTTCCCCAAACTACTCATCTTATTTTTCTGGTTCCATCTGGTGTTGTCCATACAGCCAGTATGGATTGGGGGTTAACCATATTGTCTGCATCTGTTGGGATCCCCTCAATGGGCAAGAGAAAGCCACTTTTGTTGGTGTTGGGAGAGAGGGCAGTGAAGGTACCCTTGCTAAGCCAGAAAGTTGTGCCCATCCCTGGGGAAGCTGTTGTTGCCATTAAAACAGAAAATTAAACATACATTTTGCCTGCACCACTTTATTCTGTCAAGGATTATCTTTCTCTGAGACCATTTTCACAATATTAGTGTTTTCAGTGGAAGAACTCTGCAGTTTCTCACTCTCAGATAGTATTATGAACTGTTACAGTTGGAATTCACCAAAACTCTTCCCATCCCCTCAGTTTTGTCAGCATTTGTGGTTGTATTTGTCACAGGCTGTAGTTTCCCTGAAAGCCAGCCTGCTTGTACCTAAGAAAGCAAATAGAATGTACAAAGCAGGGCCAGCCTTAGCAATTGCAAGGTCAAACTTGAACCATTGTGGTGGAGCCCCTCATCTAATGTCCCTCTCTACCACTCCAGCCCTCCCTGTGCTTTCTGGTTTCCTGGACTTAAGACTGTTTTGGATTAACTATCAGGAGTACATGCTATTACAGTGAATTAAAAATTAAATGCTATTACAGTGAATTAAAAATGAAACAGTGTTTCTTTGTTCACTTATATTCTTGTAATAGGACATGTTAAGAGCAAAGTAAACTACTGGATGCCAAGAGTACCCTCAGATCCAACATCTGCTGTAGTTCCTCTCTCTCAGGTGTGTACTTGGCTATGTTCTGCTTAACTAGCTCAAGCACACTGTAAGGGGTCTGTATAATAGGCCAAGAATCTCCAAAAAATGGAAAAAATGGCGCTGAGACAAACCCGTAATCCAAAGGGAAGCACCACTCAACCAGGTTGGATATAGACAACCAAGCAACAATTTATTAATTAAACACACAGAGTGCAGAATGAAAACTCCTTAACGCTGTTAAAATACAAATAACGTTTTCGTCATCAACTTCATCAGATAATAGACAGTCCTATGATTCCCTTTATATATGTATACCCACAATTTCCAATAAATTAATCAATTAAAAAATCAACAATAAAAACCAGGATGTTGTTTTATACAATCCATGTGTGGTCATACCAGTGTTTGAATTTAATATTACATCTAGTTACTAAAAGTCCTTTCTTTTATTAAAAATAACTTCATATACTAAAACTTTTTTTAAAAAACTGGAGAAACTATTCTTCAAAAAAACATCTATGTATAATAAATTTAAACTATAAAACTATTCAAAATAACACTAAAAATTGTGGTCTTTGGCTCCCCCATGTGGCACAAGCAAACATTAATTCACAAACTCTTAAAATAAAAATAAAAACCATGTGTGACTTTATATTTGTAAAAACCATGACAGACTTTAGAGCTTAGCTGTTCTTAATTTTAAAACTGGAGCTAAAGATATCATGTCATTAAGACCCGGAAGTCTATTTGCTTCTAGTAATAGCTGCCAGTAAAGTTCCCTGTATTCAACCAGTGTCTCCCACATACCACCCATGGGATCCACTGGGACTACTTCAAGAACAAAGAATTGAAATGCAGATGTTTTACAAAGCATACTGTATATGTAAAGTGCATTGTTGTCACACTTGTTCCTAATATCATACAAGTGTTTGTATTTTCTTTGTTTTAATTTTCTCTCACTTTTCCCCACATAATAAGATGTACATTCTTTACACATAGCCAAGTATATAATACCTTTTGTGTTGCAATTGGCATAAAAATTCAAAGTTAATTTCCTTTTCCTAGCTGGTAAATAAATGGAATGGAATGGAATAAATTTACAAATATAAAGTCACACATGTTTTTTATTTTTATTGTAAGAGTTTGTGAATTAATGTTTGCTTGTGCCACATGGGGGAGCCAAAGACCACAATTTTTAGTGTTATTTTGAAAAGTTTTATAGTTTAAATTTATTATACATAGATGTTTTTTTGAAGAATAGTTTCTCCAGTTTTTTAAAAAAAGTTTTAGTATATGAAGTTATTTTTAATAAAAGAAAGGACTTTTAGTAACTAGATGTAATATTAAATTCAAACACTGGTATGACCACACATGGATTGTATAAAACAACATCCTGGTTTTTATTGTTGATTTTTTAATTGATTAATTTATTGGAAATTGTGGGTATACATATATAAAGGGAATCATAAGACTGTCTATTATCTGATGAAGTTGATGACGAAAACGTTATTTGTATTTTAACAGCGTTAAGGAGTTTTCATTCTGCGCTCTGTGTGTTTAATTAATAAATTGTTGCTTGGTTGTCTATATCCAACCTGGTCGAGTGGTGCTTCCTTTGGATGTCTGTATAATAGGCCATTGAGCCTCTGTGTCTACCCAATGCTTCTTCAGTTGCACACTGGCTTAACAGTAAGCATGTTTCCAAACCCCTGTAGCACTGCCTGGATCTCCTGAACCTGGGTAGGAGAGAGTCACACACTTTTCCCTTGATCCCTGGATGACTTTTTTCCCTCTATTTTCGATCGCCTGACTTGTCCCTCATTTGACTCATGCTTCACATTCCTTCACATCTCATGTCTGACAGTTGTATAATTTGTTCTTTTGATTTTTTTTTTTGCTCAGAAATATTACACTGTATGATGGTATGACATTGCATAAGTACTCTTTTTGCCTTTTTTTGCTGACTGAATTCTTCTGCCATATCTATTTATGCTTGTGTTCATTTATGCTACATATTATCCTGACCTCACTGCATACTTGATCTTGACTGCGGTGGTGGTGGTGCGGTAGCGTTGCCGCCTCACAGTTAGACATTGCCCGTTCGATTCTCAGATAGAGCGTCGTCTATGTGGCAACATGCGTGAATGGGCATTCCTTCGTTGAAGGTTGTGCATTAGGCCCAGAAAGCCAGCACGTAAAAATCGACTGCCAATCATTAGCGGACCGGAGTTCCGCTGTGGCGACCACTAAAAGCCGAAAGACACAACAACTGCATAGTTGCTCTTAAATTACCACTGTTGCTGTGATATTGATTAAAGTTTATTTCTTTGGTTGTATTTCTGCCATATCGAGTCTGAAAATGGTCTAGGAGGATCAGTACTGTAACTTGGTAACTAAACTTAAAATAAATACCTTGTAATGATGCATACTTAATGAATTAGTTTAAGTACTTTGCACACCCCAGTGTCTTGGGAGGTACTGTAGACAACACCAAGCTGGCCATGCTGCTAAGAAGCAGGCTTATTTTGAAATGTATCTCTTATTTCCCATGACTAGTGTCTTCAGATGCCAGAATATACTGGAGAAATGGGTCAGAGGAGGATGTATTTAATGGCTGTGAGAAGAGTGGGAGGGGAGGGGTACAGAAAGAGTATGAATAATTTCTAATTATCGTTCATTCTCATCTCATACTACTCCTTTTTTTTTTTCATCATTGTGTTCCAGCCATCTATCCTGTACTTGCTTTGCAAGGTTAGAGTTTTTATCCAGTTAGTTCTCACACATTGATACAGTCAGTGTACTTCTACAAAACCACATAAAACTGGTGAACTTCCTCAAAATGGTTAAAAATAATAGTAATAGCAATTATTTCAGGCTTCTCTTTAGGAATGATATTGCTTACACATCGGTTTACTTATAACTATTTCTGAAAGTGTATTTTTATTTATACTTGAGGGGGTATTTTTACTAACCAGGGGAAATTTGGGCAGGGATTTTTCCCAACTAAGTGCCATGTGATCTTTTACATCACTTGACCTATCACGAAGTCAGGCAGATGGAACCTTGGTGTAGTGTTTCATCCAAAGAGCAGCACACTCAGGACTGCAGCACTTCCTTAAGCTGCATTGCAGTGTCAGTGCCAGGAAATTAATGCAATCACCTAGGGTGGGAATATAACCCCCAGTCTTCTGATCCTGTAGAACCAAAGGCAAGTGATCTGTTAAGCCACTGACACTACAATAAGCTGAGTAAGTGGACTAATACATGCAGCTCTTTTCCAGCCATATCCCAGGTGACAAGAGCAACAGAGTGAGGATTTCCTGCAGAGATAATTTAGAGTAGTCACCAAGCTTCATGTTTTGGCAGGTGGCAAAAACTTCAGAATGCCTTAATGAAACCCACATGGATATAGGAAGAACATGTAAACCCCTAAATTTGGTCAGCTTATAGTAATACATTTCCTCCCAAAATCTCCCCAGCCCAGTGCAGCTGTTTTCTGTCTTTAAGTTTTTGCTTGCCGTCCTATTTTATACGTGACTCTGAAACCGTGATGCCCCTGCAGTACATTTAAAAGACAAACTGTTTCTGACTTTCCCACTTTCAGCCATTTGAATAATTTTCTGTCCACTTCTGCCACTCACCACACACACCATGTTTCACTTCTCTAGGATTATTTTGCCTACCCGTGAGTGCAGCAAAATTTCACTGCCATAGTATTGAATTACTAATATTGTATCACAAATTTTAGTGATCAGAAGTTACTTCACATTCCATTATCTGTTATTTTTCTGTACTTACTATTGTTATTTTCATACTCCTGAGATTCACTGTTCCACCAATTATTTCTTGTAGTTGTATTCTTTAGCAGACAGTCATAAGAACAATGTCAGCAAAAGAAGAAAAGGAAAGCAAAGTATCTATCAGTCTTCAAATCAAGATTTATCTTCCAAAAGGGTAACCTGAGTGATACAGAAAAACAGATAATCGAACAACTTGGGTTTGAAAACCCTTATGTGCACTTGGCAACAGCAATTGACTTACTATGGGAGTGCAAGAAGGTAACAGTGCAAGCCATACAAGAGGCATGAAGCTGCAGTTAGTAAAAAAAATACTGGACTGGCCAGTAGTGCAGTGCATGTCAGTAAATGTTCGCTATTCTGGCATGATTTGTTACTACTAGGGAGGAAAGACCACCAGTAGGAAATGCCTTGAATTTTGCTGTAGTGTCTATCAAATATCTGGACTGTGTAAGGCATAACGTAGTGTGAGGGAGCGGGGCCCTATTGGGCCAAATAGGTCTAATTGGTCTAAGATCAGCCTTCATACAAAATTCTCCAGTCTTTCAAATGTTTATACACTCATCTCAGACCTGACCCAACAGCTATAGCTTAAGTTAATCCATCTGCTGTAAAACATGATGTTAATTCTAATAATTCCCCTTCTGACAAGAATGGTAAAACATTTGACAAGTGTGGGAAAGTATATGCTTCTGCAACTTTATTTTTCATAATTTGAACGGTCTGTTTCTTATGTTAGTTTATTCTCACTAATTGTGAAAGTATGAGAAATGTTTTATTTGCAGTTCTTTCTTGTGAGGAAAATCTGCTTTTTGTGGTTCAGTTTCTTCAGTTCCTCAGTTCACTGCTCATAGATTGTTAATAGGCTAACCACCGGGGTGCACCTTTCTAAGCTTAGCCAAGTTTTCCTCGAAGAATAATGATGTCCTGTATCTGAATAGGACATTGAGAGCTAGGCATTTATAAACTACCAAAGTCCTTAAGGAATATGGATGCCTGGCCCGGTGTAAATTTCCTCTTCCCCATCCACTGGTCTAGGTTGCAATTAAACTGGGTAATAGATCAACTCAGCTTCACATGGATGAGAAGCCTGTTCCATAGGAGGGGCAGTCTCTGGGACACACATCTGTCTGTCCATTAAGTTCTGTTTTAAGTCACAGAAAAACTTCAGGTCCTTAGTCCCTGTATTTCTGGTACTCTTTTGCTTATGAATATGCAGGAGATTCGTAAGTGTGGGCTTTTCGGATGCCTTGTAAGCCAGACATAGATCACCACTCAGCAGTCTGTGAGTTCAGTGAAATGGCTTTAAGATGCTGTGTATAAAGTAGGTTTTTGAAAGGAACCTCTGAGGTCTCTCTAGTTGCTGTATTTGCCTGGTCAGGTACATACCAAAGGGAGCATTGTACTCTATGATTGGTTGGCTAAGCGTGGAGTATGATGAGATAATGATCTCTTTGGACCTAGATACCACACCCTTACTTATAAGTTGTGCAACAAAAAAGTAGTTCCTCACTACTGTGGTCACTTGATGGTCAAAGGTAAGGCTGCTGTCTATGTGTGTACCCAGGTCCCTGACCACTAGGTTGACTCTTAGGGGAGTATTATCAGCATGGTAATTAGCTGGGATGGTTGACTTCCCATTTAGACAATTCTCATTGTCTAATGTGTGTTTATGACTCTGTTAGATAGTATATCCAGGGCTGTTGCCAGTAGTAGTGTGTAGAGGAGGTTTCCCTGACTGTTTTCCAGAACTTCCCAGAAGATGTAAAAAATTTGATTTTAATTCTCCTTTGGATAGATATTTAGTTTTGGATCCTCTGCTGTATAGGTTATCAAAACTATGATAACAGGAGTAAACTGATATAGGGAATTTCTCATATTTTTCAGTCCTCCTCAAAATTTTCCAACGGATTTTCTGCTCCCTCATCCAAATTAAGGCAATAAACCAAATAAGCAGTCTAAGAAAAATATTTGTAAAAACAGCAAGGGAGTTCCAAAAAGAAAGCAGGAACCTCCCCAGATTAAAGGACTGTCAAATAAGGTGGAATGACTAGATAAGGGAGCTTGCCTCCCACCCCCACCTCACCTCTCCTACCCTGGCATTCTCTTAACGCTTCCAGAAAGTCTAAATCTCCATTTCTGTGTTTGATAACGGATTGTTTCAGACAAATGGGTTCTGAGACTGATTTAGTAGGGTTACAGATGGCACTGGGGAAAAAAATTCATCCCTTTGAGGGAATTTTTCCACATCCACCAGACCAAACCACTCTGTTCTCTCCTGTTGTAAAGCACATATTGTCTCAGGGTATAATATATTCAGTTCCTCCATCCTGACTGGGAAGAGGCTTTTATTCAAGAATGTTTTTAGTGCCAAAGAAAAAAATTCAGGAAGACCAGTTCTGGACCCTTCTTTCCTAAACCAGTATGTGAGTAATGCCAAAGTTCAAAATGCTTTCACTTCACAACCTGTTACCCGTTCTTCCTTATCTGAGTTTTTTGGTAAACTTAGCTTTAAAAGATGGTTATCATTACATTCCTATTCATCCAGAGTTCAGATGATTCGTAAGGTTGTATGTGTCTGGATCACATTATCAGATCTCTGACTTTACCCTTTGGTCTATCCACTGCTTCCAGAATGTTTACACGGTGTCTAGCCCATTGCAGGCAACAGGTATCCACATTTTCCATATTTAGATGAATTACTTATCTTTGCAGTGTCTTTTTCAAAGGATCAGGAATTTCTCACTTGGGTGAGAGATCTCCTACTCAGGTTGGTATTCCAAAAGAAAATTGAACATCTTATTTGACTCCATTGCATGGGATTGTGTCTCCTAGACACCTCAGTGCAAAAAGTTTTTCCTCAACAGGAAAATAAATAGATTTATATTTAGATCCATTCCATGGGTTTTCCATTCAGACTTCTGTTAGTGCAAGGGATTACCTAAGGATTACAGGACTCATGGCATCTAGAATTCTCATGATACCTCTGTCAAGACTCCACAAGAAAGGTACAGTGGTATCTGAAGTATCTTTGGTCCCAGAACCAGCACCCATTATAATTTCAGATTCCAGTTCTAAGATTTGTCAGTAGAGAAATCACTTATTGGAGGCATCAAATATCCCTGAATCCAGGCCTCCTCTTCATCCACCCTGCTCCAAAGTAGTCAGTCACCACAGATACCTCTGATATTGTTTGGAGAGTAGTGTCAAGTTGGGATAAAAGCGCAAAGTATGCAGAACAAAGACAGACACAAGCACATAAACATAAAAGATATTCTTGCTCTCATCAAGGTATTCAACTCTGTGAATCACCTTTGGTCAACACAACCTCTGAACGTTACTACAAACAATACCACAGTCATATACATAATCAAGTAAGGTGGTACCAGGTCTTACCCTCTCTATAAACTAGCTAAGTTAGCATGGGATACAGCTTTACAGCACAATCTCACTCTGTAGGTATCCTGCATTCAGACAGAGCAAAACTGTGTGACAGACAAGCTGAGGAGGACAAAGGTAGACCCTCACAAATGAAAACTATATCAGGGGTCTTCCAAGATTTGATCCATCTGTGGGGAATTCCTCAAGCAGACCTTTTGCCTCATCCCTGAAAAATCAGCTGACAAAATTATGCTCCAGGACTACATCCAAGAATAACTGAAAGATAAGATGCCCTTTCTTTTCCTTGGACATGAATATTCCTGTAAGCTTTTTCACACTTTCCACTGATACCCAGGGTACTTCTGAAGATTCAGAAGGAATCCCATTAGATCATTGTAATGATTTCCTTGTGGTCCAGGCAGTAGTGGTTTCCCCTCTTTTGGAATTGGCCATAGGTAACTACTACAGACTTTCTCACAGACTGAATCTATTCATACAAGAAGAAGGCTGTTTGATACATCCTGACCGAAAAAACTTCAAATGACTACTGGATGATAGGGTCTTAATACCTTTTAGATATCTGTTTACCGAGGGCATGCAGCAGGTAATAATGGAGGCAAATAATCATATATTAGCAGTGGAAAAGGTTTTTTAGTTGGTGCCAAGAACATAAGCAGCACACATTCAGGAATAGTATTTCTCTGGTTCTACAATATGTGTGTGTGTGTGTGTGTGTGTGTGTGTGTGTGTGTGTGTGTGTGTGTGTGTGTGTGCTATTTTCCTGTGACCTGTCTTACTTCCTTATTAAGGTTCATTTGTCAGTGATTTTATCACATCTGCCCATGGATCACCTTCTTTGAATGTTTTTAAAAGGGGTATTCCATAAGAGACCTCCAAGAAAAATGTTGGCGCCTTAGGATCTTCATTTTGTGTTAGAGAAGCTAACACCTGCTCCATTTGAAGCAGCTTATCTGGCTGATTTGAGGTTCTTAACAAGGAAAACAGTTTTAATGATTTCTCTGACCTCTGCAAGACGAATGAGTTGCCAGCTCTTATGGTAGGTCAGCCTTATCTCATTTTGCACAGATACTGGGTTTCCTTGAGAACTAATCTTTGTTTTTATGTCTAAAGTGGTATCTGATTTTACTTTAAGCCAGGCTGTTCCATCTTCTTTTGTTCTTCTTTGAACCCAAAAATGAGGGAGGAAAGATACTTCATACCTTGGATGTCCACTGACAACTCAAGTACTGTCTTGACAGAAGAAAATCTTTCAGAACTTCTGATCAGTTGTTCATTTCTTGTGAAGGTTAAAAGGGGCAATCTCTGTGTCTAAGCAGACTATTTCCAAATGGGTGTCTTAGGCTATTTCCTATTGTTGTTCCCACCACAATAAAACTGTTTGAGTTAAAGGTCAAAGCACACACTGCCAAGGCCTTGGCTTCAACTTTGGCAAAGATTGCACTCTAGAAGTATCCTATTGGTCCCTCTGTGCATACTTTTACAAAGCACTACACACTAGATTCCTTCTCCAGGTCTAGGTCATGCTTTGTTAGGACCATTCGCCAGGGGCTCCTGAAATCATCTCCCTCCACCTCCCAAATATAGTTAGCTATGGTAATCTACTCATATAGTTTCGACTACTTGCAGGAGTGATCAGTATAAAGAACGTAGTAAATTTAGCATAACAGTAGATGTTCAAATGATCACTGCTGCAGTAGCCACTCCCTCCCTCTACCCCCTTGATTTTCAGTGTTTTTTTCATGCCAGGCTGTGAACATTTGATTTTTTTTTTAATATATATCATAGCAATGTCCTCTTAGTATTCAGTGTAACTCTCTCTATTGGCATGAAAGCTCTGAAGGGCTTAGTGACTGAACTTGTTTTTTAGTGAGCGCAGCTCAAGCTAATGGTTTGGGCACATAGAAGGTGGCCGGCTGTTGTATCCTATGCAGGGTATAACCCAAACAGCTAAGGCTGCTGCAGCAGTGATCGTTCAAACATCTACTCTTATAGTAAGTTTAGATACACAACTGTAGTATATCCTTAGAGTAATCAGCTTCAGGGAGGGTAAGATATCAATTCTGGTATTATGCCATTATCAGATTTCATACTGAATGAATGATTTATACATATATATATATATATATATATATATATATATATATATATATATAAATCTCCATCCATCCATCCTCAATCCCTTTTCCCATTTTGTGGATGAGGTTGGGGTGTGAGAGAATCCAAAGAACATTTACAAATCTTGTCTTTAGCCTTAACAGAATGACTGTAAGACAAACTTTGGGGTGTAATTTCAAGCAGCAAAGATCAATTGGTCAACTTACCTGCAGCATCTTCTTTAATAAAAAAGTTATGTTTATTAGAGGGTAACCTATGGAATTTAATGAACTTACTACCAATAAATTTAAGGTCTACACACTACCTGGCTGTATTTAAGAGGAAGCTGGATAGCTTGGTGAGCGAACCTGTATTTGAAACTGAGCTTGTTTGGTGGCTAACTCCCTGGTGGTCATCCTCATGCCTAAAGTTGTCTTAACATTAAATGTTTAATATAGGAAAAACATGCAGAGTCCCTAGAAAAGGCACCCTAACCATGAAATGAATTGAGGAAGTTAGCATTTTGAGGTGGCAACACTAAATGCTACATCACTTTTCATCATTTACACATTAATAATTTCACATACGTCTCCATAGTTGCAAATTGTTAAGAATGCTGGACATTAATTGTGCCTGAGTGTACACCACATTACAAGACATTAACTGCACTACAGAGTGTTATCAGCAACTTTTGTTTATTTATATAATGCCAGCTATACCATAAATCTGCTTTCAGTAGTTGTCTTGTATTAAATCATGCAGTACGGTAGGTCTTTGCATTAATCTTAATATAATAATCTCAAGTGATTCTGCAAAAGATCAGAAAACAACATACTTTTTTAACACTGTCATAGTTTCACTTTTATAAATGAAATATTTTGTAATATTTGCAAAGTATGGGGATGTGTCTCACTAACTCTGCTTAAGAAATGAGCATATCTTTCAACTGCAATGATTTTAGCCTGCAGAATTTGCTGCAGTATTCCTGGACAATGCTTAGTTTCCTCATGAAATCAGTCCTGTTTACAGGTACATAATGTTACTAAGGAATTAAAGCATGCACAAAGAATCATCATCACTAACAATATTTAATCTACTACCTGAAAACTTTCTGTTTTGAAAAATAAGAAAGCATTTCTCTCTTAGATGCTCTGCTGCAATTTTTCGAAGGCTGATGCTATGATTCCTAATGATCAGAGGTTGGGAGGTATGTAAGCGAATGGGAATTAAGAAAGTGGAAGATTTTGTTTAGTTTCATTTCTTGTATGTTATTCAGTTTACTTGCACTGTGCTTGGAGATTATATAGATAAGTAGAATATTTATCTCCTGTTTTATTTCAGGGAAATGACTTTGACTGAATGGGTGCCCATTGCTCTCAGAGCTGACACTAGAGGGATTAGGTACTTGGGAGTACTCTGTAGCATTACCCAGAAGAGTGGAGGCATAAATGTGTGGGACGGGATAGCATGAAGACAGGGAAAATTGCAACATGACCATTTTTATGTCTGATTCAACATTTCTGCATTCTCACTACCTCTTTATTTTCCAACCATGTCACATTTCTGTATTACACTGACACATTTCTGAATATGTACAAATGTGGCAAACCAATGTAGGAAGGATCCAAGGAATCGTAGGCTTTAATGAAGGCCAGCAATGTGACTTGATTGGTACAGTTGATCATGGCTGATGGTGGAGCTGCTGATTACATGAATTTACTGTGCTACTTTCCCCAAATTGGTCAGTTCTCAGAGGTGGTTACATAAGTAGTGAGGACAGAAGAGTTTCCCCCTTCACAAGAGATATGTGGGTCAGAAGAAACTTATTCTGGAACATAGAACCATTCTTTCAGACGATCAAATGTGTTATAGGGTAGTGCATATCCATAAACTTGCATATTATATTCTGTACCTCTTCAAGCACCTTTCAAATAAGATATTGTAATGCAGAGATGCACAGTGATAACATCAGACAAAGTTACATTGAGGCATACAGGGTCAAGCTGTGCAACATGTAACTATCTAACACAGTTAAAAAACAATGAATTCTTGCTTAATTTATTTTCCATTTTAGTCCCTGCAAAAGTAGCATATTAATAAAACAGCACAATCATTTACAGTTAATCTACAAAGATTGTTACCGGCCTTATAATTAATACTAATACAAAGATGCCCAAAATCTCAAAAATAAATACTGTAAGCACTGAAGACTGTTCTTCACATGTAGCAGAGCAAGCATTGCAAAAATATGTTACCCCAACTGGAATGCACCTAGCTTGCAGACTTCACTCTGTCCATATCATCAGTGTTGTAGTTTGTAGATGTATATATTGCTCTCTTGTCACTTGTAGAGCACCACATGCATTGCATGCCAGTGCTAAATGGCTAAGTACTGCTCACCCTGACTCATAATCTCCTCTACCTAGACAACCTAACTTAAAATGAATAACTGCATTTTTTAATTCATTTCCTGACTCAACACCTACTGACTAATTTGGTCATTTGCTGCCTTTTGCTCATTTACTTCCTATTTGTGCAAGAGCAGATTGTGATATGATTATCACACAAGCAACTGTCCAGACTTTTGCACAATGTCCAGATTAACTGCGGTGGTAGTGCTGCGGTAGCGTTGTTGCCTCACAGTTAGACGTTGCCCATTCGATTCTCAGTTAGAGCGTCTTCTGTGTGGCGACATGCGTGAATGGGCGTTCCTTCATTGAAGGTTGTGCGTTAGGCCCGGCAAGCCAGCAAGTAATAATCTACTGCCAATCATTAGCGGACCGGAGTTCCGCTGTGGTGACCCCTAACTGGGAAAAGCCGAAAGACACAAACAAACAAATTGCCGATCTGTTTGTCATAAAATTTGTGTTTTTACTGCCAGAATCAGTGAGGATTGAAGTCACTAAATAACAGACATTTAAATTTCAGACTCCATATCCTGAAAATGCATGCTAATGCAAAAACGTGTTCTAACAACTTTCTAAGTTTGTAAGATCAATATTTAAAATCTGTCCCTACTTTTGGACTTTTGTCCCCCTATTAAATTTGGCTTTGTACAGATTTCTTGTGTTAAGAGGTTGAGATTTATATTATCAGAGCATTTCTTATTGTACACAGCAAGCTGTGTTGCATGCCATTTTAAGTACTTAGTGGGAGGGTATTCAGTGGGCTCAGCTTGGAGATGTTACAATTTTTTATGGATAATATAGCTGCCCCTCAAGCCATCTACAACAGATGTTTCTGTCTAAACTTCCCATTTCCACCTGAGGCACGTGCACAGGAGTCAAGACCCCCCCCACACACACACACACACACACGCACACAAACACACACAAGCTCACACATGCACAGACAGGCAAGTAGGCAGTAACTCACTCTGATCTCTGGCTACCTTCTTGAATGCCAACCTACCAATCAGACCAGATTCTACTGAGCCATAGGCAAAGCACCACCCCTTAAAGTAGTAGAATCTGTTAACATGTATACCTTTTGGTATCCATGCTTGGACTGTAATACAACAGCAGTATGCACAGGTTAGTAAACATTCTCTGCTATAATCTCTGCTATGTCCCAATAGCTTCCTAATGCCATGGGAATGCACATAGACTTGTTAAAATCTTTGCCCCATAACTCTAGGGTCCAGATTTCACACATCATCTTTGGTCACCATCTGTGAGAAATTTACATTTTCAGCCCTTGTTTGATTGAGTTTTCATTAGGTACTCTGGTTTTCTATCATCTCCCAAAAAGCATGGTGATTGGCTACTCTGAAGACACCCATGTTTAATGCAATTCCACTTGCTCTTTTGGCCTAGGTAATAGCTGAAAAGAGTCTGTAGACCATTTAATTTACCTAATTAATTGTATTAATTAAAAATTAAAATGTCAGACCTCATTTGTTTCAATAAAACTTTTTCTGACATCTTCCAGATAAAACCAGATGCAAATGTTGTAGGAAAGGCATTATTCATAATGGAGAAACAATTTTGGGAGAGTTTTAGGAGAAAATGTTAATTTCTTACAAGCAAATATGCATAAACATTGCATCTACACTGAACTAATATGCATGCTTCAATACCAAAAGTTTTAACAGCTTTATTAAATTAACACTTAAGACGTATGCAAACATACGTTAGTAGAAAACAAACCATTTTAATATTTTTTCCATTTACATTCATTATACACCCCATATCATTTTTCTTTGTAATTATCAGTCTAACATTACAAAAACTGCTGAATTCCTACCTTCCCTTAAACCTCACTTCTCCTCCTAAACATTGTTCTGCATGTATTGTTCCTACAATTTGCATTTATTTCTATGTAATTTCTTCCTTCCCTTTTCTAAAGATGCCTATTCCAGTTCTTTTATGTCTTTTATAATATTCAATACTTCAAGCACAGCTGGTTTAGACTTTGATTTCCATTTTCTAGTAATTGTTTTTTGGTAGCCAACAGAACTGAAATTTAAGGCCTTACTATGTCTAGGCAATTCAGATCCTGTGTCCTAACTCAAAAGAATCATTTCCTTACAGCCATTTGCTCTCCCATTATTTCTAACAGAGGATGTTGTAGAGATTTTGTAAAATCTGCCAACTCATTACACTTCCAAAACATATGTTCTCAGTTACCTTTATAATCTGCCGACTCATTACACTTCCGAAACGTATGTACTCAGTTACCTTTATTCCCCATCACACCTGCAATGTTTGCTGTTTACCTAAGGAAAAAGTCTTTGAAGTCTGCTTGGGGTATAAACATTCCTGTGCAAACACTTCCAAGAAAAGATCCTAAACCTTCTGAACTTTGTTGCATATTTGGGAGTCATACATATGTTCTCCCATTGTTCTCTTGAAATCTGTTTTTCCAGTCTCTTTTCCCAATAGTTTCCAACTTCCTCTGACTGTTTTTTATAGTTATCATGCAGTATTTTGTAAGTGGAAGGTAAAAGAGTGAGTTCAGAGGGCAAGAAGTACTACAGTGCCCTGATAGGTACTGAAAGACAATGTATCCACTCCAGGGCAGTTAAGGTACATAATGTTAACAGCAGCTTCTCTTCTAGATTCAAGTAACATTTCTAACAGAGCAGGTCTTCCCTTTCTCTTTGCTTATAATGTAATATCAGTCCCTGATAGATGACTGTGTATTTGTAAAATGTCTTAGCATTATTAGTTTGCATTCTATAATACTTACTAACTTTGTGAATGTAAAGAAGGGCAAGAAAGTTTCATGGTCTTGTGGTTTGGATCATGACTGATCGTGGTTGTTGCAACCAGCTTGTTAAAAGTGAGCAAATAAAATCTTAGTTTTGTTATATCACTTGCTCTTGGTTGCCGTTTGAAAACATAATTTCGCAGGATCTATTTTTATTAGCCTGAACACAGACTGTTCAACTAGCCCAACTTGCTGAATAGAAGTAGTGTTTTTTTTGAAGGACAGCATATCCCCCTGCATCCACCCAACATGAGGGCTCTGCTACCACAACCCCAGACTATACATATACTGTCTCCAAAGTTGCACAAACTTTGAGAATGTATAGTAGAGACAGTGTCTATGTATTAAAGTTTCTCACACTATGAGCAAGCAAATGAGCCATGAGCGACTGAACTTCAAGTAAATAAAAGGCAGGCCTCACTTCACATCATTGAAGTACTTAATCTAGCTTAGTCATTTATCAATGGTTTGCACTCGGCCTATCCTGTTACAGAGGTTTGTTTGGAGACCCATTTATTTAAATTATCAGATGACTGATTTGGTCTAACACATGACTACAACTTTGTTAACTTTGTATTGTTTACTTCATGTTGACAATTCTTTAACTTATCTACATGCAAGTTTTATCTATTACTTTGTGCCTGTTTACTTCATTTTTGGCTTTATTTTTTTTTTCTTTTTACTGTTTTTACATTATATAGTTTCTTAATATTTAAGCATGTAAGTAAAACTGAACTTGAACTCTCAGATTTTATCAACCATTAAGTGATCTTAGATCCTTAAACTGCTTCAGGTTGACATTCCTAGAAGTAAAATCTAATATGGTAATAGATTCTTTGGTTTGTATTTGCTGTCATTCTAGAAAAAGTTGCCTTTTTGAGTTAGAGAAGGTGTGGCAGAGTGCCTTTAAGTCCATCTGCTACAGTGACATATATTATGTGGTTTTCATTGATACGTAATATAGTTTTACACAGCTGTGTGGGTTTCCTTTTATTTGCTACTCGCCCATTGTGACTGGTTTTAATGATATATTCTTTTTGTGTGTATGTATAGTGTGATGATTTGGGGTGTACTTCACGTTGTAGTAAGCTGACAATATCGAGTCTGATATTGTCGGCACGACAATATCGAAAGTGAAGAACATCGTGCAAGTAAACGGAAATCTCCGTAAGGGGAGATTTCCGTTTGCCTCAATGTAGTATGGTCTTGGAGTTGGTATATTTAAGTAGGGGGGCTTGCCCCCCTGCCTACACCATTTAGTTTTTTTTTTTACGTTATTCAGTGTTTTACTTAATTGATCAATAAAGTTCGACCTTTATTGATTCGATTAAGTAAACTTTCGATAACGTGATATAAATGCATGATTTGGATACTCTTGTTATATTTACAGCTCAGTATCACATGCATCTAAGTTTGTGCACTTGTAATATCTATTGTACACATTTGTTAACTCCAGCTTTTCTCCTTGGACTTGCTCTTAAAGTTTGCTCCATTCAGCTGGACAACTGATTAATGCATTAAAAATATATAATGCATTTATGGTGTTCAGGAAAATTTACTGAGTCAGCTTTAATTGAACATGTATGTTATCATGGTGTAGTCTTCATAAACAAATGGAGGCTTAAATCTTCTAAATCAGAAATGAAAGTGTAACATTTTGCTGCTTCACTGAGTTATATGGTCATAGCTGATGCCTCTCTATTCCTCTTCTCCTTTGTGATTTTGCTTTGCAGCTTCCGCCTCAGTTTCCTGTCATCCCTGCTCCTGCCTCCTTACCTGTTTGTGAAAATATGCCTCAGTTGCTGTCAGGTGTTTCTGCTATGAATACTTCCACCTTATCTGGTCCTGCTCAATATTTGCCTACAGCACTTGTGCTGCCTGTTCCTTTGGTTGACACTTCTGTTTCCATGGCTGCAGCACCAGCTCTTCTGTCTATTTTGTCAGTCAGCCCTCCTGCCACTCCTACTCACACCATGATGCTTGGCCAGACTGTGCCAAGTGTGCCACCTACACCTCTGCCATTACTTATGACAGCACCGTTTGGAGTATCAACACTGTTAGCACAGCAGCCAGTGGTCCAGCAGACCCAACAGCAGATGTACCACCCTACTGTTCAGCAGATGCTTCCAGCTGATGCCTCACCAATGCCATCCTTTCATATTCCATCAGCAGTTTCACAAGAACATCAGTCCCTTCAGCAGACTGTGTCAGGTCCATCAGAACAGGTGGCCTCTTCATCTGAAGCTCCCAGCCAGGTAAAACAAACTAAAGTGCCGGATGCCGTGATTATAAATGATAAATTGTAAATTAAAGTGGCAGCATTATATTAGGATTTCTCTCTTTGTTTTATTCCAGGAAAAGATCTGGTATTACTAGATTATGTATTATTCATTATCTTATTTCATATTTAGCTTATTTACAAATAAGGAAACATAAAGCATGTATTTTACTTGCTTCGTACAGTAACTGCATTCATTTGAAACATTTTAGATTATGTACTTTTCTGCTGTCTGTATTGCTGTCATCACAGGTAGACATAAACCGGAGAAAAGCTCTTCTGTGAGAGAGTTAGAAATGGTTTTAAGGCAGACAAAACAAGAGGAATTTGAAAGGACTTGTACCTTGCCAGTACGTTGTCTGATTGATGAACATGGTGTGATGTTTGCTGTTCATGTTATTGTGTAGCTGTGACTGGAGTGGTCCATTAGAGCAACTGGTCAGTAGCAGTATTTTTGGAGACTTGGAGATACTAGCTCAAAATTGTAGGCACATTTCTGTTGTCAGCTGTAGGTTGCTGGGCTCAAGGATGAGCCGAGTTGGATGAGAAGCAACACTATCAAGTAATATCTTGTAATTTTTAGTTTATACCATTGCTTTCACAAAATCCTAAATCGGACTAACTCTGATGTTCCAAAGAGGCACTCAGCATCTTAAAAGAGCCCCATAAAAATGAGTATTGCCAAATAAAATAAGTGAGCCAACTACACTTACTATCACGATCATCTCTTCCAACACCACCATGACAGAAAAATTAAACCATGCAAAATTATTGGTTGTCATCACAGATGACCAGCTGAAACGTGGCCACCATGTATCACATGTAATTTGAAAAGTCATCAAAAACTAGGTGCATTATACAGAGTAAATTCCTATCTCACTGGCAGAGCCAGAAGACATGTATAACCTCTACTTTGTTACTGCAATCTCTCCTTTATGCTGCTGAAATCCTCCATAACCTTTAAGTCTCACAACAGTCCAAACTTAATCAATTTTATTATAAAATAGTCAAACTTGCAGTAAAATATAACAGTATAACATACCACTGCCTAGTCCTCAGAGAATTAAACTGGAAAGAATTACCATATCACCTAACACTTTCTCAGCTAACTACAATTTACAGATGACTTTATAAATCAGAAAACTGCCTAGCCCTCAACAACTTAATATAACTCAGCACCTCCAATAGTATAGAGAAGAATCGCGCAACCAAATAATCCAACACTAGTATATATAATATAATAATAGAGCAGGTGACTCTCTGTATTCAAATAGTATAGCTAAACTGTGGAACCACATCCCACTACAACTGAAATCTAGTCAGACTGGAAACTCATTCAACATGTAACTAAAACTACACTTATCCAATTAGTGGATCTGCTCCTGTATATCTCCAGGAGAATTATCTCTGTTATCTTCATTCTGCCATATCATCAAACTATTTCTTTTCATTCAGAAACCTACGCCCCACTGCCAGTCTTCCCGAAAAACTGAATAGTATTATTAGCAGTTCCCACCCATGTGACATTGCTCACTCCCCACCTGTATACTTCTAATATGAACTAATGGTAGCCATATATGCCGACACATGCACACACACATATATATGGATCTACTTTATATTGTCAAAAAAACACTTATGTGAAATTCAAAATGTGAGACCACTTTGCCGAAATGGCATGCTATTGATCACCCAGAACATCACAATTTCACTCTTGGAAATGGACCACTGGGCCACCATGGTGAACTTTGCCCTTTTCTCTGCTATAGTGAAATCTCAGAGTTGGTATATTTAGTTGGGGGGGTGTTGGGAGTCCAGCCTCTCATATGGGGGAGCTTGATTTGCTTGTATTTGTAGATCACTGTGTATATTGAACCTAGTCCGTCACTGTAGCTAGACAGCACATGCATATATGTTACTGAGCACTTGCGAGATCAGTGGCATTTACATAGTCAATGTGAATGTAAGCTTGAATGGAGATGTACATGTGTTTGTGAGAGAAGTAATAAGTCAGTCAGTAAGCATATGAAGTACAAAGTATATGTACAATAAATTACATGAACACATACCCAGCCTCAGTCTCTCATTTGAATACATGGGACATGCGACAGCATGTCTGGTTTTTGACATTAATAGGTTCATAGGTGTTTACTGGGCTAATGACCACAAGGGCCTTTTTAAGCTGAGCCATGCATCCCAAATCTCTGACAAGTTCTGACACCCTTGATAAGTGTAAGCATGGGCCTGGGAGATGAACTATTTGCAGGTTACCTGTTTGCATTACAGACATAGGTGCCAAACCAGGGATGAATTTCTGGTTTCCTATCCAGTTGTCCAAGTTGCACTTGAATTGGGTTAGGGAGGAACTCTGCTTCACATAGATGGGGAGCCTGTTTGTAGTCTCTAGGATAATACCTATCTCTCCAGCAGGTCCGGTTTATATTACAGGCAAGATTTAAGCCTTTAGAATGGTAATTCTGGTACTGTTTGTTTTGTGGATATGTAGGAGGTCTATCAGAGTGGGTCTGGCAATGCCCTGTATGCTAGGTATATATCTTCCCTCAAAAGCCTGTAGGAGACAGAATACAGGGATAGGGCCTTGAGGCATTCAGCATAGGACACATTACTTACACCTTGTATTCTTTTAGTGATGAACCTCAGTGGTCATTCCAGTTGATGGATATGCCTGGTTAGGCACATACCAAAGGGGGCATTTTACTCAATGGTAGCTCTGATGAATGCCAAATACAGTGGAACAATGACTTCCTTGGACTTAGATGCCATACCTTTGTTTATAAGTTGTGCAACATAGAAGGATTTCCTCACCACTGTAGACACGTGATGATCAAAGGTTAGATTACTATGTGTGTGTGTCCCTAAGTCCCTGACTACTTTGTCAACTCTAAGAGGTGTGCTGTCAATATGATAGTTACCAGAGATGGATGACTTCCCAAAGGATACTGTTATGCATTTCTTGGCATTTAGTTTTAGTCCATGACTCTGACATCATTTATTTGTCTGTGTCAGCCCCTCCTGGAGAACATTTATGTCAGTGTGAGATTCAATGACAGCTCCTAATTTGCAATGATCAGCAAATTTAGTCAGCTGACCACTGACATTGGCCTTGACTTCTGAGAAGTAAATGCCAAAAAGGGGCAGTCCAAGAACTGATGCCTGTGGACTCCACTTGTGACTGGCCTCTCTGTAGAGGTGGACTCCCCAGTTCTAACTTCCTGGGTCCTGTCTGTGAGCCAGTTGGCTATCCATCGGGTGACATATGGGTTTGTACCTAACCTCTTGAGTTTGTCAACAATGCCTGAGTGGGGTATTGTGTCAAATGCCTTGGCCAGATCAAGGTAGGCAGTGTGAACAATTTTGCCGTCATCTATTGCTTTGGTGACCTTCTCAAAGAAGTCCACCTGTTTGAGTAGGCATGATCTGCCCTTGATGAAAGCAAACTGGGTTGGGTCCAGTGTCTGGAGGTTTACTTATATCTCTATTGATCATCTCCAGGATAATTATTTCCATGGATTTACATATAAGACTATTGAGACATATGGGTCTGTAGTTTCCAGGGTCTATAGATGGCCCACCTTTGTGAGAGGAATCTCCATTCATGAGGCACAAAGCCTTTTTGGAGGCTACAGTTAATTAGTAATTTCAGAGACCATGATATGTGATGTTTCATGCTATTTAGAAGGCATCCTGGGATATGGTCTGGGCCCATTGATGCAGTGTTCTTGATCTTAGAGAGATCATTAAGGACCTGTTCCCTAGTGATAGTAGGGGGGGTTGTATTTGATAGTATTTCCTGAGGGAAGGTTGAGGGGGGGGGGGAGTAAAGTCAGAGTTGAATTTATCAGCCAGGTGGTTTGCTATATCTTCTGGCTCAGTATAGGTGGCTTCATTTACAATGAGCTCTGCACATAATTGTGTATTGCCTTTGAGGTTGCAAACATAGCTAAAGAATGCTTTTTGGTTGCCCTTGGCCTGGGAGGACAAACTTACCTCAAATTTGCCTTTTGCAGACTTTATTTGTCCTCTGAGTTGTTTCTTTAGTTTGATGAGATTGCTTTTATCCTGCTGGGTGCTGCACCTCCTAATTATTGCCATGATTTTCTTCCTCCTGTTATACATCCGATTGATTTTGTGATTCCACTAGGGTGGCTTGTTTTTTGAGATAGTTCTGTACTTCTTCCTAGTGGGTACAGCTGCTTCTATGTAGCTATTAACTTGCTTGTACAGGGTTTCTGTGAACAGTTCTGTATATGCAGAAGTGTTGGAATACCGAAACAGGTAACTGCAAAAACAGGAATGCAGGCAAGAGGGCTTGAGGCACGAACACTGTAGTAGTTTCCAAAGTTTATTCTTCAGACTTTGCTTCAAACAAACTGTAAAAACAATAAAAAACAGTAACCATTGCTCAAGCCCTCTTGCCTGCATTTCTGTATATGGAGAAGTGTTCTCAGGGTTTGTAGGGGCTTGAAATGTTGCCAGGTTCTCACTTAATAGCAGGAGGTTAACCTTAGACTAGTTCCTGAATATTCCCAATTTAGCTGGGGGTCCAGGTTTTATTTTTACTTCAAAGGAGACAATTTTGTGGTCTGACCTTACCAGGTAAGGCATTACAGTAGCGGGTTTACAGCACTCTCCCATATTAGTGAGGACCAGAGCCAGTATGGTTGCACCCCTAGTTGGTGTATTGACTTTCTGGTCCAGGGAGTTTGTGTTTACAAAATCCAGGAATCTCTGTGCATGTGAGTTTGATGTTGTGTAGGATTCCCAGTTGTTTTTGTATGTGTGTGTGTGTGTGTGTCTGTCTGTCTTAGGCTGGATGATGGAACATGCATACAAGTTCACTGAAGGAAATTGTCTGCTTTAGTTGGGGCCCATTTACTGTTATTTTCTAGCCACTTCAGGGTTTTGTATTTGTAATGTCCTGGGCTTTTGTGTATCTATGACTTTCCTGCTTTACCTGAACTTCAGGGAACATATCTGATCCTGTCTAGTTTAGTTTTAACATATCTCACGTTTTGTTGTGCAGTACCTTTTACGCCTTTAGTACTTGCTGCCAAAGCTGCTCTTGACCCACCTTATCCTTGTGGTGTGGTAGTCTGTCTCACTTGTTTCCACCATCGGTAGCTTTGGCTGCATGCACTAGCTTTGTGGTTCAATTCATAGTTTTATTGCACTGGAGTTTAGGGGAATTACAGTGGCCATTCACCTGTGGTATGGTAATTTTCC
Source organism: Protopterus annectens (assembly GCF_019279795.1). Classification (NCBI taxonomy): domain Eukaryota; kingdom Metazoa; phylum Chordata; order Ceratodontiformes; family Protopteridae; genus Protopterus; species Protopterus annectens. The sequence continues at coordinate 1,584,575,002 of NC_056739.1, read as the reverse complement.
TGGGAAGCTAGAGTGCCTGCTGTGCTATCTCCCCGGTGCTTCCCAGAGGTTGGTATCACCCTGTCTTGAGTATGTTTAATGCTTAACCAACTAAGGTGTGCTTCACAGATTTCTAAGCTGCAACATTTTAAAAGGCCTCTCATACAGTTTACAGCTAATTGCTCAGATCACCTGAGCTTCTTTCTCAGAAACTCCAGCGTAAGAGTTGGATTACTCTTCTGCGCACATTCCATTTAGTGTAGACATGAGTGAGAGCATATTGCTCATATGAGCCTTGTTCTATGGTGGTCCATTCTCACAGCCTGAGGTGTAGTGACCTCAGAGTGAGACTAAAGTTTGGGGCTGGTTAGATTTGCCATTTCCAGCAAAACAAAAAAGGAGAAATATTTAAATGGTATTGCATTTACTGATACTGATTATGAGCTCAAGTACCTGGGAAACATGTTTCTGGAGTTTTTCAGCTCGTGCAGAATGAATGCTACCATGCTGTTGTGATCTGAGGTTGGATGTCTGGAGGAGATGAAATGGAACTCTGTTATACATGTCATATATTGTTTGGCCAGGAGGATGGATTATGGAGGCTGCTTTTTGTTTCCATTTTGGATGGATTTTCTCAGAAATGTTGTGAGGCAAAATGTTTCCATTGATTAATTGTCTTAGTGGCCAAGTTTAATGTGTGGATCAAACTATTGTCTAAAACAAATGGCACTGGATTAAAATCCAAGCACCTTAAATACCAAGTTTTGGTGAGGGACCTGATGAGTTGCATGTGATTTATCAAGGACACATGCATGCCCATCAACAAAAAAGTCCAGTTAAGGTGGAAGACTTGCCTTATATGGTCCTAGAGGACAGGCATGTTCATTTGGTTTTGGTTCCATAGATATGACCTGTAATCAGCTTATGCTGTGATCCAGATCTGGATGCAGTCAGCTTTGTAGTCTTGATTTTAGGACTTCTGGACCCAGGGGCTGCTTCACTGTCATTTTGTTAATGGACCGGAATGTTGACCTGTGCTTTCAGCTTGCTAATGCAGGAACTTGCTTTTGAGATGCATTGGGAGTGCATGAACTCTTTAGGATATTTGTGAGAGTTATAGTCCTGTAGGTCTTTTGAGTTCACAATATGGTAGGCAACTTTTGTATAAAGACTACTACACTTTCTAGTCTAATATTAACAACGTTTTACTTTCTGAGAGGCTGTCTCCTCAAGTTACTGGCACTGCCATTTGTTTAAGTTATAACTATAGTGGACTTCTGCTGCAGTCCTTATATTTCTGATCATGGCCTGCAATACTTCCTGATAAATCAGTCTTGGTATTTTCAATGTGAATTGGTTGTACACTGTGTGGCAAGTTAGCTTCCATAATTAAACAAAGGCAGGAACCAAACCTTGTGCAATTAAAAGTATCAATGAATGCGAATAACTTACCACTGTATGGATCAATAAATGTTGATCCAAGACTAGGAACCTCCTGACCATATATGGGTTTGTCAGGAGAAATTGATTTATCACGACCATTCAGTTTATGTGTAGATATGGCTATGGCAGGTAATCAATACAGGTTGTTAACTACCCAGCTCAGGTTCCAAACTCTGCCAGGTAAAGTTGCATATTGTGACATAAGAGAGAGTCCAGGGCATTTTGTATCATGTTTACTTGAATGGGATTATCCTGGAAAGTCATTTGCCTGCCTTTTTTTTCACCCAAGAGCCATATCCCAAGAATTTGCAAACTTTTTATGAAGTCATATATCTCTATCATTTGTTTTCCTTTGCTAGGCACTACTTATCATTGCATAGAATTGTGTTATTTTGTTAAACAATATCATAGTGGGGGTCTAACATTATTCCCTTGGACTGAAGGTTGTTAAGGGCACTAGCTAACCCTTTCATTCTAAGAATCTCCTGGGATTTGATGTGCTCACTGCTAAATTATATGAAGTGCCACCATGTTAGGAAACATCACCTATTGACTCTTCCTGCTTATAACAGGACACTGAACAATGAATTCTAGCTACCCCAAAAAGTAATTTTAGCTCGTATAAATCCTTGCTGGTACTTGTTAGCTCTTAGGGGTGTCTTATCAATGGTGTACTACAATGCGTTTCTTGGCATTGAGTTTTAATCCATTACTTTGGCACCAGTCATTTGTCTGTGTTAGACCCTCTTGTAAGATGTTTGTGTCATGGGGGAAATCTGTAATAGCTCTCAGTTTGCAGTCATCTCTGAACTTGATCAACCATAGGCCCTTGATATTAGCCTTTACCTCCTTGAAGTAGATGCCAAATAAGAGTGTTCCCAGCATGGAGTCTGAGGTACCCCGCTGGTGACCAGTCATTTAGTGGCAGTGGTATCACCAGTCCTGATTTCCTGAGTCCAGTCTGTGAGTCAGCTGGCAATCCAGTGTTTTACATAGGAATTTATGTCAGTTTGGTGAATTTATCAACTGTATTCTAGTGGGGTATTATATCAAATACCTTAGCCAGGTCCAGGTAGGAGTTCACCAAGTTTAGTAGGCATGATCTTCCCTTGACAAAGCCGGACTGGGTTGGATCCATTGTTTTATGGTTGCCTATGTCTTTTGTTAATCATTTCCATAATAATTAGTTGTATGGCTTTGCATATTAGACTAGTAAGACTAATAATTCTGTAGTTTCAGAGGTCAGATGATGATCCACCCCTGTGAAAGGGGATAACTCTTGCAGTTCTCCATTCCTCTGGTACAAAGCCTGTTTTGAGGAGATAGTTGAAAAGTGGCTCAAGTGGTCCTGATAGGTCATGTTTCAAGCTGTGTAGAAGACATCCTAGGATATTGTCTGGGCCCATTGAGGCTGTATTTTTGGTCTTAGTGAGTGCACCATGACCTGTTTCCTTTCAATAGTTTAAAAGGTTATGCCAACAGGTATTTCTTAGGGGGTGAAGTTAGAGCTGAATTTATCAGCCAGCAAATTCACTACATCTCTCTTCTCAGTGAAGGTGGCAGCATTAACCACCAGTTCTGCACACTGATGAGTGCTACTTTTGGTCTTTTTGGATTTAATTAGTCCTCTTAGTTTCCTGTTTACTTTAATTAGAGATCTCCTTTCAATATTGGAGTAGATTTCCTGATTTTAGCCTTAAGTTTTTTTCCTTTTTATTATATACCCTGTTAAGGTTAGGATTCTACCAGTGTGATTTGTTTTTAGAGTTTGTTTCGCACTTACTTCTAGTAGGTACATCAGCCCCTAAACAGCTACTTATGTGGTTGTACAGGATCTCTGTGAACAATTATGCATAGGTTGCTTTTAAACTTGTAATTGGGAGGGGCATTAAATTTCCACAGACTATCACTTAATAAGATGTAGTTTGCTTTGGAATAGTTCTTGTCACAGGGTTTCCTGGGGTTATTGGGTTGATTTTTATTTTGAAGGAGACTGCTTTGTGGTTTGACTTCACCAGTGAGGACATGACACTGGGAGGAGAGGTGGGCGCAGCACTCTCTATTGGTGAGTATCACGTCTGGTATGCTTGAACCTCTGGTGAATGTGGACATTATCTGGTCAAGGATATTTGTGTTAAAGTCCAGAAATCATTGTGCCTACAAGTATGAGGCAATGTGCGTTTCCCAGCCTGTAGAGCGGTAGTTAGTCTGCCATGAATTGAGGTATTTGATTTAATGATGAGTGTCTCCAGAAGGTCTATATCCAAGCTGTCGAATTCTAGGGACATAAACAGTGACCTTTAGCTGGCTAGGATATAGTGGGGAACATTGTATGGTGATTTGCATGTGGGTAAATTCCTGTTGCTGTGTAGATTGAGACTTCACCATTTGTCCCTTTCTGTGCAGCTGATGGTCTAAATGTGTGGAAGGCACTGAAGCTTTGCATTCTTGGAGTACTTTCTGTGAATTTAAACCATGTTTTAGTAATGGCACAGATAGCTATAGTCTCCAGAATGAGATGAGCTTGTAGGGTGTGGAATATCTTGTTTAGTCTCCTAGCATTAAGTAGTAACACCCTTAGGTTTCATTGTGTTTTAGTTTCTATGTTGGTAGGTTTGTCAATTTTGCATTTCTTAAAAAAAAAGTTCTAAGGGGGTAGATAAAGGTTTAGCCAGTATTTGGAAGCCTGGAGAAGACAGGTGCAGACCATCCTTTGCAAAGCAACATAGTTTAACCATGTCCGCCAGTGCTGACTAATACTGAATCCCCCTGGAAGGACAATAAAAATGAAGCCAATTATTAGAGTAAATCATCTTTTATTTGTACTGCAGCAACATCTTCGGTGAAGTTAGAATACTGCTCAGTGTAAGGCAAGTGCTACCTGACACATATTAAGAGAGATCAATAATGTTTCTCTTCATATAGACCAAGGAAGTAGGTCTCTGGTCATTAATGCCCAGAATCATACCGGTACCTGTGGTGAAGTGACTTGAGTGTATGTGTAACTTGGCAGATCCTGGCTCCAGATAAGCAACTCACCATTATCTTTTCCTTGTTCAGTCTATTGAGTGGGGGCATTTGTGTCATACAGCGGAGTCCACTGTGACAAGAGTCGTGGTTGCTTGCCTTATGAGCATTAATCTTGGAGCTGCAGTGGGTGTAGGTGTATGTCTGGTGGTTGGTGTTGCTTTTAGTGAGTCCTTTAGAGATTGCCAATGATAGGCATTGCCTTTTATAGACTTAGGAGGTGTGAAGGTTTGGGAATGTTGCTTTATAGTGACTCAAAATCAGTTGGTCTTATGTGTGTGGTGGATCCATTGTGTGTTCTTGATAACCCTGTTTGTATGCGAGATTTTTGCTGCCAGTAAAATTGTGTATATGCATCTGTTGGATACTGTTTCTTTAAAGGTTAAATGGTTGTCTCTGAACATGAGACAATTGCTACATTGTCTGAGATTGCCCTTATGAACCACGCTGGGTGTGGAGACATTTGGAACTTGCATATCCATGTTCTCTGGACGTGTAATTGGGTGAGCTACTCTAGGCCATGGACTGGGTTATAACAGAGGTCCCATTGGGTGGTCTCTGGGGTTTGGTGCTAGACTAGGTTAGACTGAGCTAAGATTTAATACTAGTGCTGTTTAATGTGCAAACTAGCTGCTCTAAACTTGTGTCTATGCAGTGGCTTTGTTTTAGGCAAATTAAGTTGCAGGTTTCAGTTCTAAGGGAAGTTTTAAAAATATAATTTATTTTCTAGATGTTTGTGACTGTATAGAGCACTGCTAACTTATTGATGTAAAAAAGATTGCTTGTGAGTGCAATGCTATAGCAAAAAAAATTAAACTACCTTGACAAGGCAGATGTTCTTCGTGTTTCACTGTTGCAGTCATTACATTTGGGTAATCTGCTGGCAGGTTGCCCTCAGTCGTCCTGAATTCCAAAATCTTGGGTCCTGCGTTGGTTGCTGTCTTCTCTTCCATAACGACAGGTTGTCAGGGGTATAAAACGTGCAGCCAACACCATTTTCTTTAGTCTTTCTTGCCGTGTGGTGCCCGAAGCAGACTACTGAAATATTCAAGTTTGAGTTTCAGAACCAAAGTCTTCACTAAAGCGAAGTACCCCATTGAGGAAACTTTTTTCTTGCTTTTTACCGACGTCAGAAAAAGTTAATAATTGTATTACTTGTGGGAATCAAATACCTCATAAGGATTTCCATTTATACTGTATTCCTTGCCTAGCCCTTGATCACAATGTGCCTGGCTGTCGGTTTTGTGCTAGATTTAACCAACGCACTATTAAGCGTCGGTATATTTTTGCATGTAAGTATTTTGGAAACAGATTTAACTACCCAGAAATGTCGTCGGATAGCAATCCGACTACCGGAGTACATAAAAAATGCAAAGAAAAGGACAGAGAAATGCAGTCGAGAACCAAAACCGACGACAAAGCTTCTAAGCCAGACGCCAGTTTGCCGGTACTCAGTGAGGCGCTTTCACAGCTACCTTCGAGTCGCAGGCCTCTACCGACACCCATGTGGAGTCCAGCATGCCGCAAGATACTCAAGGTATTGGACCAACGGATGTATCTCCCTCGGGTGGGTCCGGAGCCGCTGAGCAGGCACCAGCTTCTGAGGGTGTATTCAGACCTCAACATTTTTATATCAAACCGATGAAAACTGCAAAACCTAAGGCAAAGACACCTTCTAAAACTAAAAAAACGATGCCTGAGCCACATGCACAGGCCTCTATGCCTAAAAAACAGATGATCAAAATGGCTGAAGACCTTATTAGCTTGATCAGGGGTACCCATCCCCCTCCAGATAAGAGGCCTAGACAAGACACTGACTATTAATCTTCAGATCAGGTTTCTATTTCTTCTGATTCCTCTTCTGATCAGGAATTATCTTTACCTCCCTATGAGGATTCTATGCTGAGGAGTCTATTCCATCTGCATCTCCTCCTGAGGATTATTCATTTGGAGAAACCTTGCATACTTTGAGGGAGCATTTTCACTGGGAGAGTCAAGACTTCTCAGAATCAAAAAAGAGGCTCAGGGATTTCCTTCTTCTCCCTCAGCACAAGCCTTTAGTCATTCCCCTTGTTTTAGACATTGTGGATGATGTGTTTTCGGAGTAAAGCCTGACCCCTGACTCCTTACCTCCAGCTCCCAGTAAGCCTGACAGGTGCTACAGGGTCCCTGACTCTCATAATTTTTTTATTTAGAAACCCTGCTGCTGATCCTGAAACTATTTCACAAGATACAAAGGGAGTTAAGGCCTCAACAGCAAAAAACCCTACCCCCTCCGACCGAGATTCAAGGGCATTGGACAGATGGGGAAAAAAGGTTTATACATCTGCAACCTTGGCAATCAGGGCCTTAAACTGTCAATTTCATATGCTTAAGTACCACAACATGTTATGGGATTGCTGAAACAGAAAATGATGTTGATTTCAGAATGTGCAAAAAAATAAGTAATTGCAGGAATTATTGCATGCAGCTGAACAAGCATACTTTGCAATGTGTTTTTTATTCTTTAGAGGATTCCTGCAGGGCCGCAGTTACTGGATCTGTGATTAGGAGGCATGGTGGTTAAAGGAACAAAATTTGCCTTATCATGTTAAAGCTAAATTGCTAGATGCACCTTTATAGCATGATTCTCTGGTATTAAGGCAGAAGAGGTTTTAAAGAAAATGGAAGACAACGCTAAGTCTATGCAAACTGTTAAAGATTTCTTGCAAGTGCAGCCACCTAGATTCAGTAGACACCGGCCTACAAACAATTGGTCCTTTCCTATGTTAGAGCTCAAAGGGGCAAATCCAGACACCCTAACAGTTCCAGGTACCAGGCTCAAGACTCATACAGGTCAAAGCAATGGGGCGCATCCACCTCCAAATCTGGAGGAGATAAAGCGCAAACCTACAGAAAGCAATCCCAATGACTTCCCCCTGCCTACACCAAGCACTTATCTTTTGGTAGCACCCATAGGGGAAAATTAGCACTTTTTGCTCAAAATTGCCAGTTAATAACCCAGGACAAGTGGGTACTAAACATTGTATCACAGGGATACAGATTCCATTTCCACACACTGCCAATGACAAATGGTTGGCCAGATCTGCCAAAAAACCAATGGGCAGAGGCACAGGAACAGGTTACGTCCCTCATGAATATGGGGGCCATTCAGACAGTACCAGAACAGGAAAAAGGACAAGGTTTTTACTCGACTGTTCTTGGTACCCAGAAAGGACAAGGCCTGGCGGCCAATACTGGATTTATCGATTTTGAACACATACCTGGACATTTCAAAATTCAAAATGCTGATTTTAGACCTAAAAGAGGCATACCTTCATGTCCCAATAAGACAGTCGTGCAGAAGATACCTCAGATTCAAGGCTGGCTTAATGCATTACCAATTCTCTGCACTGCCCTTTGGCTTATCTACTGCGCCCAGGGTCTTTACAAAGTGCCTGGCACCAGTAATTGCATTTTGCAGACAAAGGAGTATTCATATATATCCTTATTTGGATGACTGTCTCATTCAAGCAGAGAACAAGGACACTCTTCTGCGACACCTGGAGTTTGTGAAAAGGCTTCTAACATGCCTAGGGTACACAATAAATGAAAAGAAATCACAACTGGTACCCTCTCAAAATATAACATTCCTGTGTGCAAGCTTGAATACAACTGCCCAGATGGCTTACCACACGCCAGACAAACAAAGGCAACTGACTACTTCAAACTGATGGCAACAAAAACCCAATCTTCTGCAAGATGTATTCTGCAGGCTCTGGGCTTCATGGCATCCTGCATTCTACTAATTCCATTTTTTAATTCTATATGCAAGACTGCATATGAGGAAACTTCAGTGGTACCTAAAAAGTTTATGGAGTCAACATTCACACAGTCTGGAAACAATGATTCCTCTCATCCCCTACCTGCAACAGGAGTTTCTATGGTGGGCAAAGGCCTGTCACCAAAACATGGGTCGGCCCTTCACTCTACCCCCTGCCAGCCTTACCTTAACAAAAGATGCATCAGATTATGCTTGGGGGGGGCCCACATGGCAGGAAGATGCATTCAGGGCATATGGGCACCAAATCAAATGCATCAACATATCAATCAGAAAGAGATGCTAGCTGTTCAAAATGCCCTAACAGCCTTCACGGACTTTCTTCATCCAGGACAACTACTGATAAGGACGGACAACACCGCAGTCATGTGGTATATAAACAAGCAAGGGGGCACACACTCATAACCCCTTTGCAGATTAGCCATGGCACTGTGGGACACAGCTTTGACCTACCAAATAAATCTTTAAGCTCAATTCCTGCCAGGAAAACAAAACACTCTGGCAGACGATTTAAGCAGAAATCTTATGGATCCTCATGAGTGGAAACTAAATCCACAAGTCTTCAGCATGATAGCACAGAAATGGGGGAGCCCAGACATAGACCTATTTGCCTCTCCTCAAAATCATCAACTGAAAAGATTGTGCACAAGGACTTATCACAGACAAGCATGGAAAGCAGACGCTCTATCCTTCAGTTGGAAAAACCTATCAGTTTACGCCTTCCCTCTTCTGCCTCTTCTACTCAAGGTCCTGCTAAAAGTCAGATAAGAAAAGCCAAAGATGATATTAATTGCCCCGGACTGGCCCCGCCAATACTGGTACCCAATCCTAAGGAACTTGTCTCAATACCCAGCTTGGACCTTGCCTCAAAAACCACAACTACTGTCCCAGCAAAACAATCAGATCCTGCACAACCAACTACAGACTCTGAACCTGGCAGCATGGCTAATCCTGTAATCATACAGACGACACCTCTCAGTAAAGCTGTGATGGATGTCATTTTGGAAGCCAGAAGGCCTAGTACTAGAAAATCTTATGCTGACAAATGGAAGAGATTCTGTGCTTGGAATCAAGCACAAGGAACTGATATAGCAGAGCCGCATATTCCTCAGATATTATCTTACTTAACTGAGATGCTTGACAAAGGCCTATCTTTCTCATCAATCAAAATCCAAGCCTCTGCCATTTCAGCTCATTACAATACAGAGCCACCAATCTTTTCTCATCCTTTACTAAAGCAGTATCTTAGAGGAGCCAAACATTTAAGGCCTCCTAGAAGATCACCATTACCTGCATGGGATCTCAATTATGTGTTGGAAATGCTCACCCTGCCTCCATTTGAACCAGCTGCTACCGCTGATTTAAAGTTATCATGGAAGACAGCTCTGCTACTAGCAATTACTTCAGCAAGAAGAGTTTCAGAGCTACAGGCCCTCATGGCTGGAGAGCCTTTTATCATATTTTACCCAGACAGGGTGTCTCTGAGGACAAATCCTACTTTTATGCCTAAGGTCATTTCCAGTGTGGCTCTTAACCAAACAATTCATCTGCCAACTTTTTATCCAAATCCGCAGAACAAAGGGGAGAGAATTCTGCATTCCTTGGACGTACACACACAGCTAAGATTCTACTTGAGCAGGACTAAAGCTCTAAGAAAAAACGAGCAATTACTAGTGTCATATGCTGCAGGATCAGAAGGAAAGGCTATTTCAAATCAGACAATTTCAAAGTGGATAAGCCATTGCATCCGTTTCTGCTACTTACACCATGGCAAACCTGTGCCCAAGGGCATTAGGTCTCACTCCACCAGGGCTGCAGCTACTTCAGCAGCCTTTCTCAGAGGAGTACCAACCAAGGACATTCTAGAGGCTGCTATTTGGAGTTCTGTTCACACCTTTACAAAGCATTACCATTTGCCTCTCTACTCTAAGTCCAGGGCAGGCTTTGCCACTGCAGTGCTGCAGGGCCTTATAGCCTCACCTAATGCTGTTTAGCTCCAGCCTCCCAACCATAGCATTGGGATTCTGCCCAAATGTAATGACTGCAACAGTGAAACACGAAGAACATAATACAGTTGTGTACACTTACCATAAATGTAGATGTTCGAGTGTATTCACTGTTGTAGTCCAGGTTACCCTCCCCCTGTCATTCTACAGTTTATCTTTCCTTCTCTATCTTCTACAACCTATGGGGTGTATTTGCTTGTAGATGAAGGTAAAGTTTATATTGATGCATGTGTGTGTGTATATATATATATATATATATATATATATATATTTAGAATATTACTACCTTTTTGGGGGCACCTGATATCGGGGGCAAGAAAAACTAAAGAAAATGGCGTTGGCTGCATGTTTTATACCCCCTGACGACCTGATGTCATGGAAGAGAAGACAGCAACCGATGCAGGACCCAAGACTTTGGAATTCAGGCTGACTGAGGGCAACCTGCCAGCAGATTACCCAAATGTAATGACTGCAACAGTGAATACACTCTAACACCTACATTTATGGTAAGTGTGCACAACTGTACTTTTCAAGTATAAGGCACCTTTAGAATGATTAAAGACAAAATCAACAAAGCAAAAATAAAGCAGTAGCACTCTAGACAGTTAACTGCAGTTTAAAACAAAATAAAAATCTCTTATCTCCCAAGGATGGAGCAGGATTAACTCAAAACCCCTCATCAGAGTGCGGCAGGGGCACTAAGTAAATGGGAGCTCTGGGAAAATGAGCTGGAGCCCATTTGTAGTAAGGGAGTTTTACTCAAGTGCAATATTGGTTTGCTGGGTGGACACTTAGTATTATGGATATATGGAAAATAATGGGTGGAAAGTACTTAAGTTGCACAGCAGGCAATAGCAGTGAAAGAATAGAGGAAGAGACTTTAGAAGTCAGATTACCACAATGGGTGAAAGCCAGAGACACAGCCTTTTGATACCGCAGCAAGAGAAGAGTAAGAGGGTTGGGGAAACATTTCAAACTGATCTCTAGACGTATAGTTATAATTTCAGAAACTTTTTTCTTACTGGGTAAGTGTGTGTGTGTGGGGGGGGGCATAGTCAAAGAACAGGGGAAAAACGGTAGCAAGGCAACCAGAAAGGCACTAGAATACAACTTTAACTAGGTTTATACAGTTAACAGTACTTAAGCACAGATCCTAGAGCAAAATCCACAATACTACCACTGCTGTAATCCCACCACAGTTTAAGGCACTGGATTATGTAGAAATTTACCAGTAACACTGTAATAAATGCCTGAGACTCAAATCTGACTCCTTTCACAGCTGTAAAAGAAGCTACAAGACTGACTGGGGCCCCATGCTGAGTTCAGAATACAAAAAGCTACCTTTTACATTCAATTCTACTTATGGAAATAGAAGTGCAATATAAATAAGCAAGGGTAAAATCTTGCAGTAATACACAATCTTCCCACAACTGCAAATTAAACTACAGGACTAAGGTTCCAGAACAAAAAAATTCAAGCAGATAACTTTTTTTGGGGTGAAAATATTGACAGAAGCAGAGAAGTACAAAAAAATATTGCCACACAGATCACTGTAAGTGCAACTTAAAACACTGAAGCAGAATTTAAACAAAAGCTTTTGTCTCCCCTTTTAAAGAAAAGCTTGTATTTCACACCTCTGAGTCTTGAACAAAATATGGTTGCTGGCATAAGTCATTTCTGTCTTGGCTAATTCATGCTTCCATCTTTCTCTCCCTTCTGACCTCAAAGTAATGCTGGGGGATGGTTTAGTACTGTAGATTGTGTGTGTAGGAGATGCGATAAACAGTGGTATTTTTCCTGCTGGTGACTCTCTCGGGGCATGATTCCCCTTGCTGCCTTTGGCGTTGTTTTGTTAGTGTATCATTTCAAGTATTACTCATCCCCCTCAGTCTAGCATGTCTAGATATGTTGGGTGCTCATTTTAAGGTAGGCAAGTTGTATGCTAAATTTTGTCTTAAAACTCTTTTCCCTAGTGACATATAGATGTTGATACTGGGAAAATTATCTTACCAGCCAGCAAATTCTGGGCTTGAGGCTTTTGACCTCATTCCATCAGCAAGGTTTAAATTCATTCACATGAAAATTTAGTTTAATGCTTATTTCATTCCAGGGACTTCCAAGATGGCTGGGCACTGATCATCAACTTAATTTCAGCTCTCCCATCTGAAAAAAGAAACTGAGAAATATGAGCCAATGATGTTTTCAGGTTAACTAAAATTCAGTTACTGACTAGTATTTACACTAAGATGTTTGGAAAGAAATTTAGAGACCCTGAAAGAAAATCAAACAGGAAAGATGAAGAGCAAACAAGAATCCTGCAGCTGTTCAGGAAAAATCAGTTCAAGCTTCAGCTTCAGAGATGGCTTTCAATAATTTAGATGAAAAAAAATCAAATGTACTCCATGCTGAAAAAAATAAATGAAATGTTGAAGGTGTATATCAACTGAAATAATAAAAGGCAGGAAACTAGAAGTTTTAACTAGCTCTTCAGATGAACTGATAAAACTGGAAATATCTGAGGATGAAATGAAGAAAAAGCCAGCTGAGTATGAGAAGAGGAGCTTGTTTTAAAAGTGGTATAGTTAGCAGGCAGAGTATTCAGAGAAAATCTGAGATTTTTGGCAGTAGCAGAGAAACTGAAAGGAACAGACTTGTATTAATTTTATGAAACCACAAATAAGCAACTGGACTAGTATTCCACAGCAGGATTTGTTAATTGAAAGGGCACACTAAGTGTGCGATCCAAACCTGGCAGTGAGAAGGCAGATGCAATCATACAAGCAAAAAGAGATGATCATGACAAAATTATGGCAGAAGGGAATGGTATTAAATATTGTAGACAACAGAGTTTTTCGAAAATGATTATTCATTGTACACCAGACAGAAGAGAAGCAGATTTATCCCAGCAGTAAGGGAATTTCAAGATGCATGTGGGACATTCAAGCTATTGTATCTCATGTTTTCTGAATACTTTTTCCCTAGAGGATCAAAGATATTTGGATGCAGAACATGCTAAGGAGAGAGTAAATAAAAGTTTATCCAACAAAAAGGGAACCAGTAAACAGAAGGAGACTGTGCTTCTCATTCTTGTGACAATAAAGCTCATAGAGAAATATCTCTAGTTAATCATTTTCAGATGTTCCAAAGGAAAATTCTTGAGAGAGAGAGAGAGAGAGAGAGAAAACTGCAGGAGTTGATTTGAAAACTCAGAAGTACTCTAGACTGAACTTGAAGTAGCATTTGATAATGGGAGATAGAGATGAACAGGAAGATGGCCAGCAACAATGAAATTAGTGAATAAATGGGAGGCTGTAGTTAATCAGTCCCATTAATGAAATATAGCTTTGCAAGAAAAGTAGCAGAGAAAGACTGGACTTTTTTTGACTTTATTAAACTTGTGCGTGGGCTGTAAAGAATATGTATAACTTTGTCATTAATGTTTAGAAGAACACTAAAAGGGGAAAAAAACTCTAGAAACATTTGCAATGCACCAAAAGAAACCTTAGGCCCTGACTTCAGAAATGAAGTCTATACCACAAAACAACTGAGAACCAGTTAAAACCACAAGATTTATTTAACTTGGTGTTCGGTTGAACAGCACTTTAAGTAAAACATGTTTTCTTATTAGTATTCGTGTAAAACTTTTTATGATATAAAGTACATGTTATATATATAATAAAGCAGTTTTGTGTAGTGTGTAACCAAGGATATTTAAATGTGAGAGGAGTCTTCTCAGTGAGTGCTGTATGTGTTAAAGATATTAAAATAAGCCAGTACTTTTTAGTTCTAACAAATTAAGGCTTTACAGTATAACAAGAAAAGAAAGGCTGGGAAAAAGCAGGTTTAATCTAATATGTCGTGATCTTGGGCTGCTAGGGTGGGGTATAAAAGTACACTAATTATATTACAAGTCAAATTAAGGTATGTTCTCTTATATTTACAAGGGTCATTGTTGATATATATGCAAAGATATTAGCTTGTTTTTGTTTTCAATAGCAAAAGTTCAGTGGGATACAAGAAATCTGTTGCTAAGACAGCTCTACATTCTGGTCTGAGTGAAATTTATAAAGATTCATTGATGACTACTTTTACATCGCGACCAGCTGTCTGCAGGTGCAGTTAATTAATCTTGAGAGTGCTAAGCATTCTTTGCTGAGGGAAATGCAAAACTTAAAGGTATAATGACAAGCAGTTCAGTGAAAAATAACGTCTGAAATTTTGGAATGTGAATAAGAGATAGTGGCCTCTCTAGCAGTCTGAATACTTTAATGCTCATAACAGAACCGTGTACAATTTAGTTTTATTTAAAAACAGCCAGTGCACTTTTTGTTAGGACTAAAATATTTTTTTTTTAACATCTGGGAGGGGAAAAGAGATAAGAAATTAATAGACAGCATTTAGTAATAGTCGTAGCATAGGCTGTAGAATGCGCTTTAGCATCAGTAACCATAATTTTATAGTAAGTAATGCCTGTGGGTACAGTGGTCAGTTTGGAACAGTTGTTTCTGTCTGGAGGGTTAAACTTCATTGTTTGAAGATATACATAGTTTTGACTATGTGTTATAAGTTAATTGGGGATGGCGATGTTTTGAAAATGTATTTAGTTGAGTGTTTTTCATTAAAACACAAAGTCTTGAAATACTTAAAATATGTGACATAGGTTCAAATGGAGATGAGAAAAAAATGTATAAAAGGTCACCCTGCCAAACATTAGTTTGTGCATATAACATAAAAGTTCGAAATACACATTCAAAAAAACAATATGTATAATAGGTGAGAACAGCAACTTTCTAGCATAATGGCTATGCTGTCCATGTTAACTTGGAATGTAAATGGCCTTACAGGTACAGGCAAAAAGGAAAGGGTATTGAATTATATTAAGGAATGCAGAGTGCCAATAATGCAACAGGAGACACATTTGGAAAGAAATGAGCATGTGAGTTTGACAAAAAAAAGTTTCACGATGGGTATTCAGGAGAATATCAGGGGCAAAGGAAAGAGGGAGTAATTCTAATTCCTAGAGGGGCTGCAATAGTGATAGAAGAGGGGGGGAGACAACAATAGTAGATTTGTGATAGTAAGGGGCTATTGGCAAGGGAAGAGGATTATGCTGGCATGTATTTATATTCCACTACAAGCTGCTATCATGGAGCTTAGAAAATTTGTGGGAGAAATAATTAGCTTTCAGTAGAGAATATTACTTATATGTGGGGACTGGAACTTGATTTGCAATAGTAAGGATATATCAGGGACCTAGAAGAGAAAATATAGCAAAAGAGGCTAGATTTCTGAAGTAATTTATGAAAATATTTGGTATGCAAGATATGAATGTGGTAGTAGGAACTTGAACGGGATTTACATATTCTCAAAGATATAATAAATGGGCTAGGCTACATAGACATTAACTTTTACAGGTACATGTGCATTTGATTGAAAGCTTCAGCACACATGCAATAACTATTTCAAATTATGTACAGATAAAATTCAAGATAAAAATCAAGAGTAAAGAAGTAAAAATGAGACAGTGCTGCTTGCTCTCCTACCTGTTAAAAAGAGAAGAATTTAAGGAATGGGTAGTGGAAATTATTCAAGAGTTATTAGGGAAGATGGAAATATCTTCAGAAGTGGGATAAAATGAACATAGATTTTAAGAATAGGGTAGAAATAACAGAGAAAGATATGTGGTTAAGAAGTAATAGAAATTAGAAAGAGGGGCTAACAAAGGTTAGTGGTACAGAATAAGTGGAATCTCTGAGAACAAGAAGAGACCACAAATGCAGAGTGCTAGAGAGAAAATAAGGGAGTATCAGAATAATATGCACGAGTTTGCAAAGATTGTTGTTAAGCAACTATTTGTTGATGACTCCAGAGCACAAAAACTTTTAGCACAACTAAGTCAGCAGAAGGTAGAAAGGGTTGTTGCCAAACCTAGGGAGCCTATAACAAGAAAATAATGAGAGCTTCTCTGGAGGCACTAGATAGATTTTGGAAATGTTACACAAATGTGTATAACTCAGAGAAATGTGGAAATAATGAACACAAATAGACATGTTTACTGAAGACTTAATTATGCCAAGATCAGCGGTAGATAAGGCTCAACAACTAGCAGTTAAAATAGGAGGTGGCGATAAAAACAATAATGTATAATCAATCTTCAGGAAAGTCTCCAGGAAGAAATGGTATTCCTGTGGAAATTTTGAAGTTAAGAAGGAAGAATGTGATAAAAGATCTGGCAGTTTATATTTAACAGTATTTTAAAAGGAGGTGAGGCACCAACAGCTTGGAAGAAAGCTGTGGTAGGTATATTACCCAAAGGCAGTATAGACCCCTTAGACCTAGCTTCATATCTACCCATTTTAATTTTAAACCGCAATTATAAAGTGTTTGTCTATACTATTTTATTTATTTATTTATTTATTTATTTTAATTTGTTGATCGGGAGTGTCCGACTGGACATAGGTCCATTTTCAGCGGATGCCCGGGGAGAAAAGCTCCACAGTAAAATAAACATACAGTAGTTACATTGGATTACATAGTGATTAACAATTTAACATAGCAATTACTTACAGCATATTTACAGATGAAGAACATAGTACATCAGTAGACAACTAGAATCTTTATCTGTGAAGTGCATAACAGACATTAGCAAATGTTACAATGAGAAGTTCCTGCTGTACAATACGTACTAGGCTTATGAGCATCTGAGCTTGCTATAATCAAGGTAGTTAGTGGAGTGGAAAGAAAGGTAGTGGTTGGATGGGGTGGATGATATTAGATTGGGAGTTGCAAGGGCATAGCCAGCATGTTTTTAGGTGCGCTTTTAGTAAAGTTTTGAAGTGGGTGCATGATGGTATGGAGGTAATTGTGGGTGGGAGTGAGTTCCATAATTTGGCTATGGTGCAAGAGAATAGTGCTTCACCAGCAGAGTTATTGGCTTTAGTGATCTGCAAGTGATTTTTGTTGCTGGATCTTAGTGGTCTGGTGGTGCGATAGGGTTGGAGTAGATTCTGGAGGGATGGGACATTTAGTGGATGGTTTACTAGTTTGTGGGCGAGTGAGAGTTGATACCACTGAAGTAGGTGAGGGAGTTCAAGCCAGCCCAGTTCAGCAAGTGAGAGACAGTGGTGACTACGGTAGGATGTCCCTGTGGCGAATTTGGCGATTTTGTTGTAGCAGGTCTCTAGCTTGTTTAGATCACATTGCCTTAGGTTGGTATATATTGGAGAGGCATAAAGTAGGGCGGAGATAAGGTGGGAATTTGCTATTGAAATCTTTGCTGCTTTGGTGAGAAATTGCTTATTTCTGTATAACGCTCCTAGTTTTTTGTGGACTTTTTTTATGGTCATGGATATGTGAATGTCAAATTTTAGTTTA
The DNA here is from genome assembly GCF_019279795.1 of Protopterus annectens. NCBI lineage: Eukaryota > Metazoa > Chordata > Ceratodontiformes > Protopteridae > Protopterus > Protopterus annectens. The sequence goes on along the minus strand of NC_056739.1, from coordinate 1,584,557,353 downwards.
TTGTCTATTTCCACTCCTAGCAATTTGGTGTGTTCAGTTGGGTATATAGTGTTGTCTTTTGCTGTGATGTTAAAGTGAGAGTTGTTTTGAGTATGTTTGGTGGGTTGGAAGATGAGTAGTTTAGTTTTGTTTGGGTTGAGTATTAATTGGGAATCGGATAACCATGTTTCAACAGAGGAAAAGGCTTCCTGTGTGACTTTTTGCAGTTTGGGTAGGAACTGGGCTGAGCAGATGATGGTTGAGTCATCTGCGTATTGTATGAGTGTGCCATGTTTGGTGGCAGAGGCTAAATTATTGGTGTAAACAGAGAAGAGTAGGCGTCCAAGGATGGATCCTTGGGGAACCCCTATGGAGACAGGTAGTTGGGGAGATATGTCATTCTGCCATACAATGGATTGTTGGCGGTCAGACAGGTAACACTGAAACCAGTTGGTGACTGATTGTGAGAAGGATAGGTTATTGAGGACAGAGATAAGTTGTTTGTGTGGGACCATGTCAAATGCTTTAGATAGGTCTAGGAAAGTAGCAGAGAAGAGATAGCCATTGTTTTTATGCTGAAGGATAGTGTTGGTAAAGGAGAGTAAGGCAGTGGTGGTGCTATGGTTTGGTTGGAAACCATGCTGAGTATTGGAAAGGAGGTTGTTAGTAAGGAGGTAGTCTGAGACCTGAGAGTGTATGCATCTCTCTAGTATTTTGGAGAGTAGAGAGAGAATAGCTATGGAGCGGTAATTGGTTAGTTCTGCGGAGGGTCCGCCTTTGTGGTGGGGAATTATATGTGATACTTTCCACAGTGTGGGAATGTAACTTTCTGACAGAGATCGGTTAATCAAGATGGATACTGGGTAGGCCAGAGAATCAGCTGCGATTTGTAGGTATTCACTTAGGAGTTTGTCTGCTTCTAATTTGGTGGGTTTAAGTTTAGTTAAGAGTTGTTTTTATGTTGGAGGTAGGTACAGGTGAAAAAGAGAAGGCAGTGGGGAGATTACTAGTTGAAGGTGTGGGTTGGAGGGGAGGGGGGTTGTGTTGCTTAGCTAGTGATGGTATGGTTTGGGTGAAGTGTGTGTTGAATGAGGTAGCAATATTTTCTGAGGAGTGAGGGATGTTAGGAGGAGGGGTACTGACTTTACCTGGGTTGAGGATGGAGTTTATGGAGGACCAGAATTGTTTGGGGCTGTGTTGTGAGGAGTCTAGGGAAGACTGGTAGTATTGGAATTTGTCCTGTTTTATTAGCTTTTTGACTCTATTGCGTAGTTCTAGGAATTTCTGTCTAGTTGAGGGAGTTTTGGTTTTGCGCCAGTGCTCCCAGGCTTTATCCCTGTTTCTCATTTCTGACTTAGTGGTTTTCTGTAGCCATGGGTAGGGTTGTGCTTTGGTTCTGGAAAATCTTATGGGGGCATGGTAATTAAGGATGTTCAGGAAGGTAGTATTAAAAAATTCAACTGTGTCATCTAGACTGAGGTACTTTAGAGGATGCCAGTTACATTCTTTGAGGGATGAGATGAATGTGAGTGGGTTAAAGTTTAGTTTTTTACGTATTTGACGGTAGATGACAGGTTTAGCTTGGTATAGGTATTTTTTGAGTAGGAATGTTGGGGATTGATCACTGAGGCTATCTGATAAGCAGCCTGTTATATATGACTGGGGGCTCTTACTGACTAGTATCCAATCCATGGTAGTGTGCTTGCTGGAGTTTTTATTTATCCTGGTTGGTGACTAGACTAGTTGGGTGAAGCCATGAAGGTGTACATGATGGGTTGGATTGTTGCCAGAACAGGATTGCCAGTCAATATTGAAATCACCTAAGATGATAGTTTCTTGGGGGAGATGGTGGGTAGACCAGCTGAGGAGGTTTTCTAGTGGAGGGATGTTTTGGCCAGGTGGAAAGTAGCATCCAATTATGTTGATGGTTTTGTTTTGGTTAATTTTGAGGTTGGTATATATTATTTCTTCATTGCCTATATGTGGAGCTGATGATTTTAAGATCTGGATGTTTAGATGCTGTTTAAATATTATAGCTACACCACCTCCTTTTTTGTTTAGCCAGTCTTCTCTTAGTATGCTGTAACCTGTTAGCTAGTATAGTATATACATTACATATATATATATATATATATATATATATATATATATATATATATATATATATATATATATGGTTCTAGGACGGAAGATCGACACGCAAAACACCGACACCGACTTCACCGACGCGAAAACACCGACACAGAAATAACCGACACTACAAACCATGGACATTTCACAGGTAAGGGGTTAAAATTCGCTAATCAAGCCTACCATGTTCAGGTAAGGGGTTTAAATTTCACACATGCATAACACTGCCACCTTACCTGAACATGGTAGGCTTGATTAGCGAATTTTAACCCCTTACCTGTGAAATGTCCGTGGTTTGTAGTGTCGGTTATTTCTGTGTCGGTGTTTTCGCGTCGGTGAAGTCGGTGTCGGTCTTTTGCGTGTCGATCTTCCGTCCTAGAACCATATATATATATATATATATATATATATATATATATATATATATATATATATATATACATATACATATTACATATATGTGTAATATACTAGCTAAAAGAATGGCAAAATGTGTTACCAAAATTGATGGATTTGTATCAGTGTGGTTTTATGGAGGGGAGGAACAGATTTGCGAACATTAATAGAACAATGATAATTCAGAGGGAAGCCGAATATAAGAAAATACTGCTGCTGTTCGTGGATTTTGATGCAGAGAAAACATTTGAGAGTAAGCTGTGAATTTTATGAGTAGGGCAATGGAGGTATTTCCATTCCCTGATACAATAATAAAGTTAATTAGGAGTATATATGAAGGATTAGAGGCAAGAATTAAAGTAGAAGGGTTCTTCTCTGATAAGTTGTGTTTGAACAAGGGAATGCAGATGGGGTGTCCTGTTTCCCCTTTGCTATTTGATTCATATTTAGAGCCAATAGCAAAGAAAATAAGGGGATCAGAAATACAACAACATAATTGGTATGGTAATTAAAAAAGTTGACTTTGTAAGTGACATTATTTTGTACCTGTTATGTCCAGAAAAGGACATTTCAGTGTTGTGGAACAAGTCTTTTTGGGATATAAAATTAATGAGGATAATTAATTGCTATAGCTGTAAATTATGGACCCACTCATTGGTTCAGCAATACTCATATTGATGAGGACATGATAAGATAAAGTATTTAGGAGTATGGATTAAAAAGACCTCTGTTATGGCAGCTAAGGATATGGGGGAAGAGACTAAACAAAAGATAATAAAAAACTGAGAAACTTAAAGCTCTTGTTTATGGATATGGATAGTAATAGAAATTAAAATGTTTTTAGTCCTTTTAGTTTTATGTATGGGTCAGACATACTTTTATTAGAGAAATTGTGCACAATAATTAATAGAATTAAAGAAATGTATCTGGGTGGAGAAGACGACAAGAGTTAAGTGGGATAAGTTGTTCCTTCCAATAGAACAAGGTGGTTTAGGATTATCTGATTTGAAGGGATATTTTAGAGCTACACAGCTAAGGCTCAGGCACATAACACAAGAAGAAGAAGCATATAATTAAAAATGAAAAGTGATGATGATGAAGAGGGGGGGGTTGGCATAATGGTTAAGGGTATCTACCTTGGAGTCGCAAGATACAGGGTTTGATTCTCAGCTTTGAAGGGAAGTGAAATTGGCAAGGCTTAAAATGGCCTCTAAGGGCAGCTAGCATAGTACTTGTCTATGATTCTGTGATCTTAAGGAGCAGGGGGAGTTGAAGAAATAGAGTGGGGTTTTGAATGCATGTCCTTATGAAGAATAATAACAGTATAGAATATTATACTGATAAAGCAGCAGAAAGAATTCTAAGAACTAAGCCAATAGAAGAATGCAGAAAGAAGAATAGGCCAAAAGGGATGACTTCAAGAAGAGATGCAGATGGCGGCCAAGAGGGAGCTGGAATGTACATGATAAAACTGGCAAAATAACCAATGTATTGGGAGAAATTAAGAGAGGGAGAGGTAATAGAGTAGGATGAGGCCATGGAGACATTTGGACTGCGAGCAAGAGATGTCCTTCCCTACCAAGGATTGATATCAGAGTTATAGGCAAGGAGAACAGGATAGGGGAAGCTTAAGTGAAAGAGTTCATCTGGTTAAGCGTCTACCTGAATCTAGAAGCAAGCTGCTTTTAAAAAGGGGTAATTAGTACTGCATATAAAATATTACATGATGACTATAAAAATTAATCTGAGGAGGTTAGACACAATTGAGAAGAGAGAGAGTGGAAAAGCAATTTACAAGAGAACAATGTGAGGACATATGTAAGGCTTCCAAGTATGAAACAAAGTCTAGAACATTTAGGGTCTTTGCTTGCATAAGTATTTTTATAACCCAAGCAGACTCTGAAGAATTCTTCCTCCAGTAGATAGTAAATGTTGGAGGTATGATGGGGAAGAAACCATCAGCATGTGTTTTGAGTGTGTTATGGGTTGGCAGATTTAAAAAATTCCCTACTGAGTACTCTGGCATAAATATTGGGTGAGCAAATGGCTGTAACTTAGGAAATGATTATTTTCATCTGGGACACATCTCGACATACTATGGCCTTGGCTGTATTAAGTTTAAATCTGTTGGCTGCCAAAAAATCAATTGCTAGAAAATTGAAATCAAAGTCTAAACCAACTGTTTTTAAATATTGAATATTATAATTTTTAGCAAAGAGAAGGAACAAATTACAAAGAAATGTAGATTATTGGAATAATACGTATGGAATAGTGTTCAGGAGGAGGAGGAATGAGGTTTATAGGAAAGCAGAAGTTCAGCAAATTATGTAATGATGGACTGATGATATTTACAAGGAAAGAAAAGCTGTGTGTTGTATACTGTATGTAAAAGGAAAAAAATGTTAATATGGTTTGCTTTCTTTTTAGTCAATTCATGTTTGCTCGTGTCTTAAGTATTTTTTTTATTTTAAACACCTTTATTAAAATATGTAATTCTTCCTTTTATCAGACGTGATTGCAGGTCATTGCATGAATTATGTGCTAGCAGTTCAGTTGAGTTTATCTTTATTTTATAGCCCAGGGCACATGTCTCATGGTTGAACTGGCAGCATTTCCTGCCTTAGGCTTTTCTGATTCCTTTATTTTAGAAGAAGGTCTGTTGGGCCTCTTTGTTCTGGACTTTGCACAGCCTGTCATTGTAATTTCAGTCTCGTGTTTTGCACTACTTTGCCACTGGCAAAGATCCAATATTTCAGGTGTGGAAAACTGAGCAAAAGGTTAAACTGCGTGGCTGTTAATAAAATGAATAGGCCAGTGCTCAACACAAGCCAGTGGATAGTGTTTGAAATACCTTTTTCTTAAACTTCAGTGACTGACTGACTTATTGCAGTGTATGTTCCTTAAAAATTAATCTTAATCTTATCCATTGTGCACTGTCTAATTAGTGTAATTTTAATCCAAAATGCCAGAGTTTATGTATTGCAATTAAAGCCCATGTAATTATACAGCCTTGATGTTTTTTCTGTAATTATTCTTTAGCAGTGTGCTTGGGTTTGCTCTCTATGATAGTGGGAGAAGCTTGGCCTAGTGGGAGTATGAATATATTTCAGAGCATAGCCACTGTTCCTTCATATTGAGAGAAGTCAGAAGAGATTATTTGGGTACATCATGTGGGAACTATGCCAGAAACAGACCTTCGGAAGTTGGCTAGACTAGACCCCAAATACTTTCGAGACTTATTTAGAAATTCCAGGAATTTCACAAGATGAGTAGTTGCTGGGGATAGGAAAGTCTGGTATTTCCAGAGTTATATGCTACGACTGTGAGCCTCATTAAGATAAGTAGTTTAACAAATGGGCATATGTGCCAGGTATGAGCATTTTTCATGGACAACCTGCAAGCACACACTGCTTAAGTATCATTATGCTTAACTTATACTCAGGAGAAACAGAGGAAGTCAGGCTATGAAATGAAGCTTATGTATACTTCATAACCATAATCCTTTTTATTTAACAGCATAAGGTGATAATGCTGTCTGTGCCCCTTCCATCTGTTACCTTTGTGGAAGTATGGCCCATGGCAGTATGCAAAAATAGTTAAAGCAATAAAGCCTGTGCACCATTCATCAATTACCATTACAAAATTAGTGTTCTACTTCAACAGACTAAAACTATTCCATAGATGCACATGAAGCATTTGCACTCCTTCTGGTTGAAGACTCATCCTTAGTAATATGTTGTACTGGAGGATCCAAGATAAGCTGTCATCTCCAAATAGCAAACTTAAATATTTTAAAAATGATATAGTGAGATTACTTTCCAAATACTGCCAGTACTGGATTTTTGTGAGCCAGGTGACTGTGTACAAAGTATCTGCACAGCTGTATGCTTTGCAGGAGTTGACAAGTAATGTGCAGCTAGACAGTATGGTTGGTGTGTTCCTCTGTTCTATAACATACAGCATAAAAAGTGGCTATGAGGTATAAACGTATTCACAAAGCTACAAGATGACTCATTGGGAAGACTCAGAATTAAGATGACTTTGGACTTATGGTCAGCATGTTTAGAGAGATGTGAACACATTTTCATGGTGAATGGCAAAAGATAAGCCTGTCATGACAATGGGCAGGTTTGGGTTCATTCTGTTTATGGGCTATGGCAGAACTTGATTCAACCAATGAAACCTTAAAATAAATGCTATAAGCAGATTCATTAAAAAGTTAAAGAAACATATTGAAGCCAAAACTGTTTATAATGGGAGAAAAAATTATTTTGGTTATTGCCACCAGAAAGCAACTGAAATTGTGAGATGGTATATAGGTAAATTGAAACAGCATACAGTGAAATTTTATTTGGCACAAACTTGTATGAAACGTGGAGAGATATTTAGTTATTAATATTCTTAATGTAGCCTGTCAGAGAAGCTGATACCCTGGTTAGGTTTAAATATTTCTAAAGTCGGTTCATATTAGAGTTGAGTATGGAAATGGGAGATTGATGCACAGCAGATGAAAAAGCATAAGGTGCCATTTGGTGCAGCTCACGAAGGTGAAATTCATTCAGATAACTAGAAATATAAAATGTTTTGTTATTCCTAAAATAATAAGACTCGCATCCCATAAGAAGGAAGCAAAATGACATTATTATGTCAAACCAGAGTATTTTATTTTTCCATAGTAAAATGTGGTCAAAATAAAAAGTAAACTTTTTCTTAAAAAAAATGCAACACATGTTTTAAGGAGGCGACTCAATTTGTTGTTGGCTTCAGATTTACTAAAGTGCTTATTAGTCTTCATAGGTTCATACTAGGCTATCTGCCCTAGGGCATTTATAAGTCTAGCCAGAGTGTTTGGCTTCCGCCACCCATTTTATATTAATTTTGCTATGCCCTTTTTTGAGGTTAGTATACTGTGCCTCTGTCTAACAGTGACACAGAAGTGATACCCGGGGTAAACCTACGATCCCCCATCCACTCATCAAGATTCCTCTTGAAGAGAGTAAATGAGGGACTCTGCCTAACCTGGAGTGGGATTTTATTCCAGAGTGAAGGGAGCCTTTGGGTTATGAATCTGTCCCTCCAGCATGTCCTATTTATTTCAGTGCTGAGGTTCAAGTCTCGAGCGTAGCTCGATGGGATTTGGATTTTCTGAGGTGCAGCATGTCCATTAATTCCGGGTTGGACATGGCTTTATATGTCAGGCACAGATCGCCTCTGAGCAGGCGGTATGCCACTGAGTAGAGCTGGAGTTTCTTTAACCGGGCAGCATATGGCATCTGTTTGAGCCCTTTGATCCTCTTGGTGAGGTACTTTTGGGGTCTTTCCAGTTGCTACAGATGTCTGGTAAGGTACATCCCAAAAGGGGCATTGTACTCAATTATGGGCCTGATGAGGGATGAGTAAAGCGGCACGATGACCTCCCCTGATCTAGATGTGAATCCTTTCATGATTAGGTGGACTATATAAAATGTTTTTCTAACCACTTTGGCAACATGGTTGTCAAATGAGAGACTATCAACTTGGGTCCCCAGGTCCCTAATTACTTCTTCCGTACTTAATGGATTACCACTTATGTGGTAATTTGTGGGCACTTAGTTTTTGCCAAAGGGGATAACTATACACTTTTTGGCGTTTAGCTTAAGGCCATGGCTCTGGCACCAGTTGTCTGTTTCTATGAGGCCCTTTTGGAGGATGCTTGTGCCGGCTGGAGAGTCAATTATGGTGCCCAGTTTGCAGTCATCTGCGAACTTGGTCAGCCACAGTCCTTCCCTGTTGGCCTGTACCTCTGAGAAATATATACCGAACAAGAGAGGTCCCAGGACTGAGCCTTGTGGGATACCACTTGTAACTGGTTTGGAGTCTGACATGGCTCCAGCAATTCTAACCATGTGGGCTCTGTCCTTGAGCCAGTTTGCAACCCATCTAGTGACATAGGGGTTTATATTTAAGCTGGTGAGCTTATCTATAATGCCCGAGTGGTGTATTGTATCGAAGGCTTTTGCGAGGTCCAGGTAGGCTGTGTGGACCACCTTCCCCTCGTCAATGGCCTTGGTGACTGTTTCAAAGAAATCGACCAGGTTTAAGAGACAGGATCTGCCCTTAAAGCCGAACTGGGTAGGATCCAGTGTCTGTAGGTCCCCAATATCTTTATTTATAAGGTCCATGATGATCCTTTCCATAGCTTTTCAGACCAAGCTAGTCAGGCTTATGGGGTGATAGTTTCCAGGATCTGTTGAGGCACCACCTTTGCGGAGAGGGACCACCGTTGCTGTACGCCACTCTTTGGGTACATATCCTGTAGTAAGGCTCAGATTGAACAGTAGTTTTATGTTTGGGTTTAGCTCTTCTTGGAGTTCATGTAGGACGCAGCCCGGGACACCGTCTGGTCCCATTGATGCTGTGTTTTTTGCTTTGGAGAGGGCGGCTCTTAGCTGAGCATCTGAGATGTCGGGGGCAGCACTCTGCTGGGATAGATATTTGCCCTTTTGGTGGGGGGGGGAGAAGTTTGCGCTGAACCTGTCAGCTAGGATGTTGGCAATGTCTGTGGGTTTGGTGTATTTTTTGTCATTTTGGACTAATTTTGAGCATATCTGGGAATTCCCACTCAGGTTCCTAACATAACTAAAGAAAGCCTTGTGATTATCCTTAGTGTCCTGTGCAATTTTCTCTCGAAGCTGGCCTTAGATGATTTTATGAGTGCCCGTAGTTTTTGCTAATACTGATCAGAGATGCCTTCCCTTTTTGGGATTTTGCTCTATCATGTAGTAGCTTCCTCCTTCTATTGTATAGTTTGTTTATGGCAGGGGTCCACCAGACAGGACGTCTGCCTTTGGAGGATTGGGTCTTGGTTTTATTTGGGATTGCATGATCCATGCATTCCTGAAGGTGTTCATAGAATGCGTTTATAAAGGATTCTGCGGTCTGGGCCGTATTTTCCACAGGCCCGGGGGCTTTGAAGGATTCCACCTCGGTTTTGAGGAGTGTGAAATTTGCTTTAGAGAAGTTTTTCACTGTGGTTTTCTGGGCAGGGGTGGGGTCGGATGTGAATATCCAGTGAGATTAGTTTATGGTCTGATCTTACCAGTGAGAGATACACTTCTGGTCTGGAGCATAGAGTCCCCATGTTGGTGATGATCAGGCCCAGTATGTTTTCCCCTCTTGTGGGAGTGGTAACATGTTGTTCCATAGCATTTGAGTTTATAAATTCTAGGAACCTTTGGGCTAGGGTGTTGGAGCTAGAGTAATGCTCCCAGTCTATGTTTGGGTAGTTGAAGTCGCCCAGTATAATGGTGTTTGGAGAGACCTTCATATTTTCCAGTGTTCTCAGGAAGGCCGAGTGGAGTTCCTGGGTTTGGGAGGGTGGTCTGTAGCAGGCTATAAACTGGAAGGCAGTTTTACCCACTGTTAGTTGCACATGGATAGTCTCTGACGCTTCGTGCTGTGCCACCAACCTGGAGGTGTGGGTATCTTTGACGAATATTGATACTCCCCTCCTTTTGTGGTTCGGTCCAAGTTTTGGGGCCAAAAAGCATGGTATGAGGTATAACCTGGTAGTGCTGGGGTGCTCTCGGGAGCCTTGAACCAGGTTTCTGTTACTGCACAGATATCAATGTTCTCCATGCTAAGGAGAGTTTCGAGTGCATGCATCTTGAGGTTTAGACTTCTGACGTTGAGTAGCATTACTCTTAGTTTCTTATCCCTTGTGATACCTATGGAGGTGGGTTTGTCTTTTGAGCCTTGCCTAAAAAAGGCACTATGGGGGTAGCAAGAGCCTTTGCCAATATCCGAAAGCCCAGGGGTGATAGGTGCAAGCCGTCCCTAGCGAAGCATCGTGGCTTGTAGAGCATGTCATCCCAGGCTGACAGGCATTGGATCCCCTTTGAATGACACCAATACTTAAGCCAATTGTTGAAATTGATCATCTTGTCCTCATATTGTGGCATCATTCTTGGTGAGGGTAAGATGCTACTCAAGTTCAGGGTCATACCGGTCTGGGCTGCATGATCAGAGAGCTCCTCTATGTCTCTTTTTATGTAGTCCAGGGAGGTACGTCTCAGGTCATTCACACAAGCATGGACAATGACTGAGTCATATTTGTATTTGCCTTGGAGTGACCTGAGTGCTTGTGTTATGTGGCGGATCCTAGCACCCGACAGGCAGCTCACCATGACCTTCTCCTTGTTCAGCCTGGTGAGTGGGACGTCCGTGTGCCTGACGATAGAGTCGCCTATTACAGGTGTATCAGGTGTGTTGTTTAGCCTTAAGGGCTGTGACTGTTCGGCACACTGGATTTGTGAGCTATGTGTTGCACGCATTTTGTTTTGGGGTAGCGGTTGCTTGGGTGTCTGCTTTGGAGGTCTCTGCTGCTTAGGCATATTTTTATTTAGAGCCTCCGAGTATGTTTTTGTGTGTTTATGTGTTTGGTTTGCTGTTGTGGTAGGTCTATGTGAGACTGGAATTGTAGTGAGTGTGGTTTCCTTTTCCTCCTGACTGGTTACGCCAGTACTGAGTTGAGAGAGCTTAGCCTCCAGTTTGGCTATATGGTTGCATCTCTCACATGTGTTGGAATTTGTTGGGAGGAGGAGAGGGTTGCCTGTGTACATCAGGCAGTTGTAACATTGCCTCAAGATTCCCAGATTCACCAGCTGGACCGGAGAGGAGATTGACAACTGACTTTTAGACATGCTAGAATAGTATTGGGAATTCCTTTATAATTGAAAAAAAAAAGGGTCAATGGGGAACAAAGTACTCAAGGGGAGTTTGTGAGGGTGTAGTGCTTTTAATTTTTTAATGCTGACCTATATCATTGCTTTAGTGAGCAAGTGCCAGGTAACTTAAATGCAATGTGCTACAGGTAACTTAAATGCAAAAATGACAAACAGTAACTTTCATTCAAGTGAAACAAGGAAATAAGTGCAGTAAGCAATGCAGATGTCAATAGGGATCCACAGAAGCGCTGAAAAGCCGTGTTTTAGGTGGAATTAGTGTTTCAGGGAAATAATAAGCAAACAGACAACAAGCATACAAACAAAGCTAGATTCAGCAGGCCTGGATCTAGTCTATGCTACAGCAAACAAGGTGTACCAATTTCAGTAAGAAACAGTTCAAATATGCAGGCACTATAAGCCTTTAACCAGAAATTCCCAGCTCAGAAGGGCAGAGTCCAGCCTCTCCTCCCACAAGAGTGCAGACCACAATCTTTCTTAATGTAAAATAACTGGCCTGAAGCCCAAGTGCTTAAACCAGAACTAATACACTTTTAGAATAACAGACACTGAGCCCTCAATCAGCAGTTCCCAACTTAGAAGGATGTAAGCTACCCGTCCTGCCACCACAGTGCAGGCCACAAACCTTCCTAATGTAAAACAACTGGTCTGAAGCCCAAGTGCTTAATCCAAAAGACTTAGAATGATAGCTACACTTTAATCAAGTTACTATCAAGCAGTAATAAATACAATTGAATACTTTAAAGAATGTCTGGATTAGTGCTCAAGTTATACAAACAAAGCTAGATTCAGCAGGCCTGGATCTAGTCTATGCTACAGCAAACAAGGTGTACCAATTTCAATAAGAAGCAGTTCAAATATTCAGGCACTATAAGCCTTTAACCAGAAATTCCCAGCTCAGAAGGGCAGAGTCCAGCCTCTCCTCCCACAAGAGTGCAGACCACGAACCCTCTTAATGTAAAATAACTGGCCTGAAGCCCAAGTGCTTAAACCAGAATTAATACACTTTTAGAATAACAGACACTGAGCCCTCAATCAGCAGTTCCCAACTTAGAAGGATGCAAGCTACCTGTCCTGCCACCACAGTGCAGGCCACAAACCTTCCTAATGTAAAACAATTGGTCTGAAACCCAAGTGCTTAATCCAAAAGACTTAGAATGATAGCTACACTTTAATCAAGTTACTATCAAGCAGTAATAAATACAATTGAATACTTTAAAGAATGCCTGGATTAGTGCTCAAGTTATACAAACAAAGCTAGATTCAGCAGGCCTGGATCTAGTCTATGCCACAGCAAACAAGGTGTACCAATTTCAGTAAGAAACAGTTCAGATATGCAGGCACTATAAGCCTTTAACCAGAAATTCCCAGCTCAGAAGGGCAGAGTCCAGCCTCTCCTCCCACAAGAGTGCAGACCACGAACCCTCTTAATGTAAAATAACTGGCCTGAAGCCCAAGTGCTTTAACCAGAATTAATACAGTTTTAGAATAACAGACACTGAGCCCTCAATCAGCAGTTCCCAACTTAGAAGGATGTAAGCTACCTGTCCTGCCACTACAGTGCAGACCACAAACCTTCTTAATGTAAAACAACTGGTCTGATGCCCAAGTGCTTAAACTAAAAGGCTTAGAATGAGTTACACCAAGTAGTAATAAATACAACTTAGTACTTTTAAGATGACGGAAAAGCAAAATAAAGTAGGAAGAAACACAAATACAGTAAAAGCAGATACATTTTTTTTTTTTGAGTGAGTGAGTGAGCAAATGAGATGGGCCCAGGAGGAGTATCCAAGTGCAGATTTACAAGAGGGGTGGGCAGTTTCAAAGCCACCAAGATCCAGCTAGATATTGCTCAATGCAACACAAACAAATTACTTTAAATAGTGTATTATTTGATAAAAGTGCAGATAAAAATCTACTTAACTCCACTCATGTAGGTCTCAGTTGGCCAAAGCTCACAGTTTAAACAGAAAACAATTCACTGTACCACTTTTATAAGACAGAAACCGAATAACAATGAGGTAAACTACCCCCACTTATCACTGGCTATGTAGGTTTTTTAACAAGCCTTAACTGAAAATACCACTTGTATAAGACCTACTGAAAAAACAGTCAACTTCCAGCTAGATATTGCTCAATGCAACACAAACAAATTACTTTAAATTGTGTATTATTTGATAAAAGTGCAGGTAAAAATCTACTTAACTCCACTCATGTAGGTCTCAGTTGGCCAAAGCTCTTCAAATGTGAATAATAACATGTCAGACATAGAGTAAACCAAAAATCACAATCAAGGTGCTCAATAAGTGAAACACTTAAACAATGAAAATACATTTAAAACAAACAAAAAATCCAATACACTATAGTCAATAAAATGTAATTATAGTAAGATGTGTGAGAGGTATAAATGATGGTCATTAAATGCAACGTTAGGTAGTAGTTTTCTAGGGTCTTGTTGAAGTAGACCAGATTAAATCACCCCAAAATTGTAGATTTCCAAAGGCACACAGCTTGAATTGCAAATGGATGACTAACCACTGTTTCCATCCATGCCTGATGAATTTTCAGGAGTGCCAGGTGGTGGAGTGCAACATGCAAGGTATACAGTACGGAATAATGAGCTCCATCAGGTAAAAAGGGCCTGTTTCATGCAGCCATTAAAAGCCAATAATGCCTTATTGTTAACTTTTAAAATATCACTCTGTTTGAAGAAATGTGTCACTATTATAAAAAATCTTTTTAGGTATAAGACATTGTCATTTGGTGTGTCTTCTGTACTTTCCGTTTTAGGAATAATGAAAATAATCTATTGAGACATAAGTATTTTGTTACAAGCTGAGTACAGGGATTCCCTCACCAGAACGGAAGTGTGTTAATTAGTATTGTACTGGTTTGTGTCATAGATGACTTATGCTTGGCACTTTGAGTTACAGTTTCTGCATCTCAAAAAGTAAAAAGAGATCCAGCTCAGCTGACTGGGGAAGTAGGGAAATGGTGAGTATTTAAGCATGTACAAATAGTAAGCGTTAAAACCATTATATACAACGGGGATAGATCTTTTAAGTATAATGCAAGTAGCAGTGTATGTAGTAATTGGCATACTAAAAATGCCTTGATATACTTGTGCTGTAGTTTGCACTGTATTAATAGTAATTCGTGTTTTCCAGTGTTAAGTAGTAGTTGGACTTAATTATGCATTTAATTTATTTTTATAAATTATAGTTTCTGCTCCATTCAGTGACATTCATATCTGATCATTCTCAGTACCCCGTCATGAAAATGTGAACCCTAAAGAAATTTTATAAAACCGTTTAAATCCTAAGAAATGCTGTTTAAATTAGAAAATTTATTGACAAATTGTTGTACTTCATTATGGATTGGGATTAGATAAGTCATAGCAGTGTAGTACACTCTTCTTATGATTGCATCTTTGCACAGAAAATCATTTTATTTTTCAGACTGCTGTTTTGGTCAGATTTCAAATAGCAGTGTACAGCATTAAAAGTTATGGTTAGCTTCCCATTATAGCTATGGAGATTGTTTCTGAAGTCTGCTAAGTGACAAGATATAGAACTTGAAGAGTACTTTGTGTCATGAATTTAACAATACACATTTAACTGTTGCTGCCCTGACTATATTAACATGGAGAACAGAAATCAGTTGCTTAAAAGAGGGAGTATCTCACAGCCTGGACTATCGTAGGCTAAGTGTTATCCTTCCATTTAGGAGTGATCATTTTAGGTATTTGAAAATTGTACTAGTAATCATTAGCTGTTAACATCTTGGTATTAAAATACTGCTACACTGTAAAATGTAATACAGCACAATCCTTATTCTGACTATATAAATGATCAACATGTAGAGGATTTTGATAGTTTCCAATCATAACCAAATTATGCATTTCTAATATGGTTGCCAAGAAATTCACTTTGAGAATGAAGCTCTAGCATTGGCATCCATTTCAATTTGTTAAAAGTGAACAACAAAGACTGCAATACTAATTTTAATGTATTGCTTAATGCTAATTATGATTTTCATACCTCGGAACATAATGCTGAGACTGTCTCCCATTCTAACAACAGTCAAGAAATGGGAACTTTAAAAGATATGATTTACAAACTGGGTAAAAAGCTTGGCACTGTAAAAGGAGTGCAGTTAGACAACGCATATCTTAAGAAATGTGTAGAGTTAAGCGTTATACCATTAGGGTTCCCTTTTTTTAAAGTTCCCATGGGTATTGATATAATTGAAAAAGTAAAAACTGATTTTGAAATGTTTAACAATTTTGGGTTTGAGTTTATTAAAATGCTTATATAACGATGAAAATTTGTCATTTACTAGTTGAAACTGAAGAACTGAATGCAGCTATTACAAGTGATCTAATATTTCCTCAGTGGGAAACATTATATACTAAACAGTTAAGGAACACTGAGATGAAGTCAGAAAAAAATATTTAAAAAGAAAAATAAGAAAAATAGAACATGATTTGAAACAGTTTAGTTCTAATAAGGTTTATACATGGAAAGAAAATAGGGAGAAAACTGGTCCTAACGCATATGATGATGTAATTTACAACAGGCAAGATAAGGGAACCAGTAGAGGCCAGATGCATGATAGGCAAGATGATAAGGCAATTTTTTATGGGGGTCCAAAGAAATACCAACACTCTCCTTGGAAACAAAATTGGTACAAGGGGAAAGGAATTGTATAGACCACCCAAGGAACAAACAAGCAATGTACAGAAAAGGTAGATGTTAACAAGGTTACAGAGACAGCTTTAGAGAATGTAGTTATTAGTAGTATGGACAAGTTTAATGTGTATAATTGCACAAATTTAAAAATAGAAAAAGAGTATATCAAACTTTTTTCAAGAGATATGAAATTTATACCAACGTCTAGGTTTGATATTGTGGACACACAGAGTTAGTTATTACTTAGAAAATTAAATTTGGCAATTTTCTTTAAAGGTAAAAACACCTCTACAACATCTAATATGTTAGTGAAGAAAAGCTCATTTGTACCACCAACTCATCCTAATATAGCTACAATTGTATAAGCTTTGGCAGAACACCTCTAGTAGTAAACCAAGAAATAATTTGACACGAATAGAATTGGTTATGTTAAAATAACTTAAACAGGATGGCAATATCAGAATTATGAAACCGGACAAGGGTGGAGGAATTGTGATATATGATACTTATGAGTATATTAATAAGATATATGAGATTTTACAACACACTGGAAATTATGCAATGGTGTCTCTCAACGAAATTCATATAGCATACAGACGAATTGATATGTACCTTGAAGAATACCTGTTGGATAACAGAATTACTTTGGAAGAGCATAAGTTCATGAAGGTGGATTTTCCTAAACTAGCCACTATAGTGGGTATTCCTAAGGTCCATAAAAATTTAAGCAATCCTCCATTTAGACAGATAATATCTGGCAGCCAATCCAAAACATTCACTGTAGGGACTGCTATCGAAAGATGGTTAAAACACATTTATGATTATGTACCCCATGTTTTAAAGGATTCATGGGATTTTTGGGGTCGAATTACAGCTGAAATTTGGAAGAAAGATCTTATTTTTATAATAATAGATGATGTTGACCTTTTTTCCTATATACCCAAATTGGAAGGTCTGGAAGGTTTTCACAGGAGTATCGTAAAATATGCAAAGCTAGTAGGTGATCAAATAGATTTGATAGTTGAGTGTATGTCTATTATCTTGGACAGTAATTTTATCTTTTATGAGGGAGAATACTATAAACAAACCAGAGGAGTTGCCATGGGTGCAGCATGTGCCCCATAGCTTTGCCAGTCTGGTGATGATAGATTGGGACGATGACCATGTATTTAACAGTCAATATCTGAAGTATATTAAATTATATACGAGATTCTTGGATGACATCTTCATTTTATGGGACTGCCCCCCAGATCTTGTGGAAACCTTCATAAGCTATTTAAATGGCACTAGTTCATATCTCAATTTTACTCATAATGTTCAGACTGAGAGTATAGCTTATCCAGACACCCTAATTTTAAACACACCTACAGGGTTTAAATCTAAAATTTACAGGAAGGAAACTTTCAGTAATAGTTATCTAGAATATGCTAGTAATCATCCTAAGAAGCTTAAACGCAACATATTCAAGGGACAGTGTATTAGAGCAGCCAGAATGACTTCATGCTATAAAGATATGGTTCAGGAAGTACAATATATTAGTTCCTTATTTATGGAGACAGGTTATCCAAAGGGCTTAATAGAAGATGTTGCACAGTTTGTCATTAAAGAATGGAATGAAAGGTGATCTTGCAGATGGTGACTAATTCAAATTCCAGCAGTGTGTCTAATTATAGCAGAGCATGTGTAGTGAAATATGGTCCTTGTGTAG
This sequence comes from Protopterus annectens, assembly GCF_019279795.1. Taxonomy (NCBI): domain Eukaryota; kingdom Metazoa; phylum Chordata; order Ceratodontiformes; family Protopteridae; genus Protopterus; species Protopterus annectens. The sequence continues at coordinate 1,584,539,726 of NC_056739.1, read as the reverse complement.
ATAAGGTCAAGCGTCTGTTAAGTGACAATTGGAATATTTTAAAGGCTGATGAGGACATTTGTCATTTGATTGAAGACACACCAACATTTGTATACAAAATGGACAGGAATATCAAAAGTAACTTGGAGATGAATTATGATAGTATGAGAAAATTGAATAAGGTAGGACACACACATAAGTGTGGGGGTTGCCGTTACTGTAGTTACATATTAGAAATTGAAAGTATGATTTTGGAGAATGTGAATAGAACTAATATCAATTTCAAGCAGGGTAACTGCAACACCAAATATATTATTTATCTAGCGAAATGGATGATATGTCCTGGATATTATATAGGGAAAACCGAAAGGTTGCTTAAGAACAGAAAATACGATCATTTATATTGTATAAAAAGAAAGGATCTTAACAATGCTCTGTTTAGGCATATCACTAATAAAGGAGAAAGTCACAATTTTAAGTTAGCCATTTTGGAACAGGTTTATATTAACTTCAGGGGAGGTAACATAAAACCATTACTAGGAGAAAAAGAAGTTAAGTGGCAGTTACTCCTAGATGCCACTAACTTCCCTAGTTTGAATGATAGTATACCCATCAAGCCTATATTACTTGCTAAATTATGAATATGTGTATATGAGATACTACAGAATTTTCTTATATATTTTTTATATATGTTACTTCTCTTGCATTATTGAATTGTTGATATTGTAAAGTACACTTAATTATTCATTTATTTTAAAATGATGCAGATTGAATTATTTAAGCATTGAATATGTATTTTATCTATATTAGCATAAGCTATGTCTTTAAATGTGTTACTGAATGGTGATTGGTTCAGACTTGCTGGCACCAAAATTTAACAGTATAAATAGGATTATTAGAAGGTTTTAAGTATTCTGATGAAGTCAACATTCAGAGTTGATGAAAGCGCTAAATCTGTGATTTTATAATAAAATACTATTTATACTGGATCAATTTGGTTAGCTTCATTGCAGAGTCCTAGTGTTCAAGATCAGCGTGTTTGGATATACTTGCTTTGTGCTGTTTGTAGTTGGATCCTGATACGCTACTATTTCGTGGTTATCCATTTCAGTTTGTAGTGCATGGCATCCTATCCGTTCTATGTACTACCAGTGGCAGTTACAGAAAAAGCCTGGAAGCACAAAGTGTTTTACTGGCTTTCTAACCATTTGAAATCTGGTAAAATATTAGCACCAAAAGACAGCAGGCAGAAATATTCTCTCTCTAAACAGTAGACTGCTTTAAAAGCTGTTAGACTTTGTTTCTGCAGAGTGAAGTGACTAAAAACTTTTAAAGCTGTTTTACCTTCTGATGTTGTTGTTTGCACTCTGGCACTCTCTGATTATAATCACTAGAATGACTTAATGATCCTTATGAGTACTTAATAAAAGCTTGTTCCTCCCACAACCCATATCATACTGTAACATCACATTACTATTATTGTCAGTGCTGGCAATTGTTATTTTCTTTTTCCTGACCTTGATAATGTTGATGTTATATTGTTGCTGTAACCTCATCACAAGCAGAAGGACATTTCACTCTTTGCAAAATTGTGCATAGACAGATCAGTTTGGTTTTGTATTGTTAACGGTCAGCTTTAATGAGACCATTAATGTATCATAGTAATTTTCTTTACACTCCTGTGCACTTTATATATCCTAGATTGTAATTTGTATTCGTCATAAACTGCCTGTGTATCTTCTGATATACAGCTCTATAATGACTGTAACACAATGTATTAGTTTCTTATTTGTATTGTCAGTTCTGTATTATTGACTATCACCCTAGTATCTTTATGAATGATGATCCTGGATCAAATAAAAAAGAAATAGCATGCAGGATTCCAGTTTTATAAATGTCCTTTATTGAACCTACATGGCTACAGTTATAATACCATTTGCTGAAATATATTGCAAATCTTTGTGACATGGCTGTAGTGGGGCTATTTTTTCACGTGAAAAATGACTGTACCATTTAATTTTATATTGCTTTTAAATAGTTCAGTCAGTGGTGCGCATTCATAGTATTGAATTCTAGTGAGTTTCATACCACAGACCAAAATACCTATTTGGTCTAAATGCGATAATTAATTACTTCTATTGTTTAATTACATCTTGAATTACAATATATTTTTGTATTTAAAAAAGCCTCTTAATCCAAGAAGAAATATTTTGTTTATAGCATGCATGCTGTTTGCATTTTCATCACTATTTACCAATAAAGCTTGTAAAGCACCTTTCAGAAAGGTCCATAACAAATGTGTGTTTTCTGCCATTGTTTGGAGTATAATTGCAACATTCACTGCAGTACAGTAGAGTTATACAAGTAGCAGTCTTTGGTAAGGTAAGCAATTATTCGGAATGCATGTTATGTGTAATGGATGAATTGTTTACAGTGGTTCTTCAAAGTGTTTGTGGATTAAATAACCAGATTCTGAAAGATTTATTATTAGTGTATGCTAATATTATGAAATCATGTCTACATAGATTGTTTTCCACATTCTTCGTTAACATACTTCTGTCAGAATATCTGTATCCTAGTGTTTTTTTTAACATCATATATATGATTCTTGTAACAAGTCTGGATCACAGGCTTAGTTCTGATGTGTGAGCCTAAACACTAAAATGAAAGTGCCTTAATAAAGAATGAAAGAGCAGCCATTAAAAACGTTTAATTTTTCAGCAGGTATTTGGTGGCCAAGCCCAGCTTTCAGTGGAAGTTGGAATCCAAGTGCAGATACCAGCAGCACAAGCAACAGTTCTAGTATCTCCACCTTTGCAAATCCAGTCTAATGTGTTGCAGTCTCAGCTTTGTTCAGAAACACTATTGCATAATCTTGACAATCAAGGAACACCAGTATGTTTAGAGCAATCAGGTGTCCCACTTCCATCTGCTGCCTTTCTGCCATTAGAATCTCATCTACAGACTGTCATTGATGTCCGCTCACAAATAAGCATGAATGATCCAGCCATGCCTGCATATCCTGCAGTTGCTGAATGTTCTCAGGAGGTATGTTGCAGCTTTATCCATGAGTTAATGGGGAAGAGCTTAAATTATCTTTCTTTATTTCTAGAATTACTTAAGAAATGACTGTGGTGTGTTCATGTAGTATGCTACATTTCATATTTCTGTGCTGAAAGGCCAAGATGCTGCAGATGGTATAGGGAGCTATTTGTTTCATTTTATATTAGAAAAGTTTATTTGTATTTAAAAGGGTTTGTAAACTGCTCAGGGCTGGAGCTCTATGTAATTGAAATGATTTCTGTCTGTAGCAGGCCTTAGAGTCTACTTTTGATAAATTAGGTTCAATTTATACTTTCAAGGTATTGACAGGGTATAACACTGAATTCCTAGGATCTTTGGAACTGCATGGGTCAAGGAAAGATTGCAGATGTAATCTGTATCAGCCAGGATAAGTACATACTTTGAAGTCATGCACATTCCAATTTCACTGATCATTCTGAAAGGTGGGTATGCTATCTTAACCTGCCTTACTAGATGAACTGCAGAGAAGGTCTGAGATGATGACAGTACTCTTCTGTCCAGTGCTCAATCCACCCCCACCCCATGTGTTACACATACCACTTGTAAATCTATCCTGTAATAGCTCCCATTTACCTGTTTTTCAAATTACATTAATAAATAACATGACCTTCATTTTGTAACTTCTGATCATCATGTAGTCTTGTCGGTGCTTGTATGCTTGTTGTCTTAGCTGAGTCCAAATATAGATTTAGAAAACACCAAAGCGCTACTACTGCTTTTCTGTATAGAGGTTTAGATTAGGGTTAATGTACTGGGCTGGTGTTTGAAAATCTTACTGAAATATTAGCGTCTCCCCCTTCACCAGTTCTGTCTGAACTCCCAGTCTTAAGACTCAAACCTATGCTTCTCTGGATTAAGAGGTACTTGTGTAACCACTTAAGAATATGATTTTTTAACTCCCAATACATCTCCTTAAGGGGCTTTTTGAGCCTTAGTTGTAGGACCAAATTTTGTTCTCTTTGTTGAGCTTTATTCTTGCTTTATGCCAAGCTTTAAGCATTTCATATGTTGATGATTTGGCAATGTTTAACATACCAATTTCCCTACACACCTTTTTCACTTTTTGTTAGTTTACAAGCTGTTCAATAATGTATTCTCTCTTATCACCTTACCACAATCTTTCGCAAAACCAAGGCACTGTTTTGGGGATTTCCTGTAGGTTGAAAAAATTCTTCTAGACTGCAGATGAAAGACTGCCACTGAATTGCTTTAGATAAGGGTCAATAATTCAGTACTTTGGTGTGTTGTTAAACCCCTGTCCTCCTTTTGCAAGGCACTTAAATAAATAACAAAATTCACTTTCTGCTCTCTCATTTCTTTTTACCCTTGGATGCCTTCTCACATTTAGCATGCTGTAAGGAAAATAGTTTCCTTCCCATCATTGAATATGCACTGCTCACAGTAACACAAATAACAAGTGGGTACCAGACCTGCATCACTTCATTACTTTCTCAGTGAAGTTTGAGTTCCACTATAACACTGTTCAAAAGCTAATGGCTTCAAGTTTTTAAAAGGTGGTCTCTGTTATATTACACTTTCACCTACAAATCACCCAGCTCTTATTAGAAAATTATCTTAATTATCCCTTGTTTATATCCCTTAGATAAGCAAGCTGTCACTAGAAACGCTAAATGTTTCACATCATTCAGATTTCTGTGACTGTAAGATCTTCATAGCAACTGAACCAGCAACTAGCTCCTTTGTTCAACACCTTTGTTGAACTATCAGTTATGATATAGGCAAACATACATTTATATAAAAGTAAACAAACCATATTAACAAGTTGACATTTACAAAGATTATACATCACATATATTTTTCTATATAATATAATCAAACCAACTTTACATAAATTATTCAGTTCCTGCCTTCTTTTAATTCTCATTCCTCCTCCAAAACATCATGTATTGTTCCATTTTTTCCTATGTAATTTGTATCTCACCAGTGGTTTACTTACTCCATTTCATGCCGTTCTAAAATAATGCCTACTGAAAAAAGGCCAAATGCAAGTTTGGTAATGGTGATACATAACTTGAATTTCAAATTTTTCTAGTTTTTGCCTACTTATGCCTTATTTCTTTGGTATTAAATATTCTTGCAGCATGAGTTCAGACTTGTTTTATATGAAATGTGCTGCATTGCAAGTACAGATTATGGTTAATATTGGTTACTTTTTGCGTAAGTAGCTTTATCTGAGCTTATGGAGTTGGTGTTTAATGGATAGTGTTCACTCTCTGAACTGTGTTCTGTTTTTTTTTATTCCTTTTTTTGTGGATGAAAATGGGCCCTAATGATCATATCATCTCACTGTTAAAATTTATAAAATCGGTCAAGCAATTAATGTGGTACTAATTAGGTAAGCCTGTTATATTTCAAATGATAACACTTAATTACAAGCATTTATATTAGAATTCATTTGTTGCAAACAATTTACTCCTGCTGTGGAGTTTAGATCATCGTCTTTTATTTCAGTATAAAGAACGTTTTTTAGAGTATACAGTACTTGGAAAGATAATATACTAGGAATTAAGGAAAGAGTGAGAGAAGCATCAGTTGTTATTGTGCAAATGCATATAATATGTGAAGGACAAAGGAAGAACTTGATTGAATTATAAAGCATCATCTGTTAAAAGTAATTGCCATTGTGGAAAATTGGGATTGCACTGGTCTGTTATTTCCATATTTCAATAAGTATGAAGTTGTAAGGAAATATTACATGGAAGCAGAGTAATGTTACTAATTCATACATCTGTAAATAGTTTTGCAGACAAAAAATGAAAAAGTGGAAGTTTTGAGTATTATATTAAAGAATGTTACCAGCTGGGGAGAAATCAAAATAGTGTTAGCTTATAGAACACTGAATACTAGATTAATAGCACAGATTAAATTTATGCAGGCATTAAAAACATTCCAGATAAGAAGCTGACATTAATTGTGGATGACTTCAATTATCTAGCTATGGAATCTTCTTTTGTAGATGTGATGTATGAATGATACTTCAACTGAGAATGTGAGGACTCTTTTCTCACTAGGGGGCACGATATTCTAGATCTAATATTGGTTAATAAAAGTGATAGAAATTGTTGTGTCAGCTCCTTCAGGAAATTCAGAGCACAACGGAATCTGTTTTAAGATGATTGGTGGTTATTCTCTACTTGTCAGGAGAGAGTTTTTTTTAATGATATGGAGAAAGTAAAAAAGGTGAATTTTTGCATAAATTTATGATTGTGAACTGGAATAGGAAACGTTGAAACCTGGGGTAAGTGTGAGTATGGCCAACCATCAGAAATATTTCTGCAACATCTATAGCCAAAATAAGTCAAATGATAAAAAAGGGTCAAAAGTTTAATAAACCATAGGAATAGATATTTAATTAGGTACTTAAGTAAAAAGGTTCTGCTATAAAAATTATATAACACATGGTGCAATGTATAATAAAAATGTTTAAACATTATAACTAAATGGCTGAAACGTATAAAAAAACAAACATATGAAGAAAGTTTAAGACCCCTGATGATGATGATAAAAATCTGTCAATGCTAAAATATCAGATCATGATGAGGAAGGTCTCACAAATAATAATGAGGTAGTAAGTGATAACAAATTACAGATCCATTTAATTACTATTTTGTGCATTTTTCCTTCCAAAAGAACTTTAAAAAAATCAGTTCTGCAGGTTACTACTAATTTTTGATTTATAATGCCCATATATTTCTTTGGATGTTGTAAAGAATGTTTTATTTAAAGTTAAAGGAAAGTTTCAATGGCTCCAGATCTTATTCCAAGTAAATTAGTGCAAGAAATGTCCAACCATCTAATATTATCTCTATTAAAAATCTTTTATAGGATGGTCTTTCATGGTATGGTCCCAAATGATTGGAAAAAATAGTACATTGTTCACATTTTATGGGCGTTGACAGGCATCAACTGTCAAGCTATAGACCGATAAGTTTGACTTGGTCATTGATAAAAAGTTTTGAAAAAATGCTTATTAGAACATTTAATCAGAGGCCACCTGGATTTATCAAAGGTAGGTCCACATTAATATGTCATTTCAGTTTTAATGAGAAAATATTTTTTTGAGAAATGAGGGGAAAGACTTGTTTGGTAATTTGCCAGGAAAATATATATTTTTGAGAAATGCAGGGATGTCTCCCAAGCTTTCAACTGCTTATATCATGATCAAGAAAGTGAATGTCAATGATTACATGTGAATATGTATGTCTTGAATTGGATAATAAACTGCTTAACAGAATGGGGTCAATGTGTTAAATGTAAAATTTCTAGGTGGTTACTTGTTAAAAAGGGGGTCCTAATAGTGCCAGTTCAGAAACCTCTATTGTTTAATGTTATGTTTGCCTATATCTTACCAATTTTGAGTCTGCAAATACACAGATGATTGCAAAGGTGGAGCGGAGATCAGAACGCTTAAGGATGTGAATATTTTAAACTTGTATTTAAATAAAATCCATTTATGGGCAACCAGACTGTCTCAAGTTTAATTACAAAAAATGTTTTGCAGTTTGGACCTCACAAAGAATTGAGCTTAGAACTGAGTAGTTCAGAAACTGAAGTGGTAAAACAGATTAGGAATCTTGGAACAATCATTGGAAATGATCTATCATTCATATACAGGATGTTAAGGTTAGAGCCATGAGAAAAATTGGATTAATCTTTTACAACATTAATAAGACCAGTTATTGAGTATAATTTAACATGTTGCATTTTATCCATGGCTAATATTGCAACTATCAAATTGATACATAACAGATGTACTAAATTACTTTTATGCAACAGTTTAAATATGAAGAAATATTAAAACATCCACAGTTTTACAGAATAATTTATAGGGTCTTGTAAGAGGTAAATTGTGCCTAGCCTTAGGGCTTTGAGAGAAGGAGTGATAAGGGACTAGCTTTCTCTTTCATTAAAAGATCAACCCGTAGGAGTGATAAAATGTAAATTTTGTCAGAATAAAAGTGAACTGAACTAAAAAAGAGATGGTTTTATTATCCAAAGTGTACTGAGAATGTGGAAAATTCTTCTTCCTAAGAATTAGGGAATCAGAAACCTTGAACATTATTAAAAGTGAACTTGAAAATTATATTGGACAGAAAAAGTACTTATACACTGTGTAGTAGATTGCCATATTAAAGGTATAGCCAACCATTGCTGGCAAAGAATTAACTATATAACATATGATCTACAGTGGTGCTTACCCACCTCCTGAGCTATGGCATGGAGAAGTCTGACTTTTGCTTCATGATGCTTGACTACAACAGGCTGTATCTTTTAAAAATAAGACAAGGAAGCTTTTCTTTAATGTAAGTAATTATATTCTAGTCAAACCTTTATATTCAAGGGTACCTGTTATTAATAGCTCATCTGCCTTGCTTTTCAGTTTTTCTGTACAAATAAATGTTGGATAAAAGCTAACCCATGTGACTTCAAAACCTCCATGCTAGGTGCCAGATGAACATCTCCCACAAGAGGGACTGTATACTAAAAATTATTCGGCCTTTTCACAGTCATAAAATCAACTAGTCCTATTCATGAATTTCCTTGAGGATAAAGACTTTGCCTCAGTGTTTTGCCATTGAGGCAAAGGGAAGAGTATAATTTATTTGGTGTGTGTTTCCTTTACATCAAAGTTATTGTACATATGCCATTTAGGAACTATTTCATAGATGTGGTCCCCAGACAAACGTTTCAGATCAGTGAAGTAGACTTTGATCCCAGAGCTATTTTTTTTTCCTGCAGGAGGTCATTGCAATGTAGTTTTTATAGGACATTACCATCATGAGGTTATGTAAGGACATGCAATTTAGTTTTTCATTTATTTGTTGGTTTTCACTATGGTGCATTCCGTTAGCAGTTCTAAAATTATAGCATTGCTTGCTGCTTCTGGCAGCATTTAAACCACAAGCATATACTCAAATTCCCTAATTCTTGCATCTTCAAAATTGTTCTGATTTATTTTATGGAAGCATAGTCCCCTGAAATTGAGAAGATTGAGCACACTTGTCTGAAATGCATAAATGTCTGAAACAAATTTGCTGAAAATGTACTTTGCTGACACCAGTGAAGTACAAAGTATTCTGCAACAGGACTGGTCTAAAGTTGTAGCAGCAAAATTATCTAGGGACCTTAAAAGATGAGTTAGTTACTGGGTGTGAACTATTACTGTTATTATTTTGTTTACATTTTATTTATGGTATGCTTTTGTCATATTTTCCATACTAAATTGTTTAGTTTTCTTTATGGCTGATACAATTCCTGCAGCAGTGTTAAGTTAAACTTCTAACAATTTATTGGATAGTTGCCATTTTCCTTGTATCAAAACGTATAATGCTAAAATGTCCTCCAGGCTCTTCCCACAGTTGTTTACATCATATCACCTTAAGTATTTTAACTTTAAAGTCTAGGAAATCTGAATAAATGTCTAGGTTAGCACTAAGAATATGATTATACTTATTCAGACATCCCATACCTTGGTGGTAGAATAATCTGTGTGCGTTGGGGGGGGGGGGGCAAGACCCCAAATAATAATTGTCTTACCTTTGGAGCAAGTTATTTTACCTATAACTTTTTTTTTTAGTGTATGTGGCTGTGTGGAATGTTTGGGTCTTATTCTGACTGGGAAAGGGGGCGAGTTTCTTAACTAAACACTTTTAGTTTGGATTAGTTTCATTTTGCAGTCTGGAGTTTACTGATATCTTAAAGACAATGTTCATCTAAAGGATTTCTGCACCATTCACTTTGTGGTGTGTATATAAAAACGTTAACAGAGAGCTATCGCTAAATGTAAAGTACCACAAGTTCTTGTTGAGATAAGGCTGTATCAAAGCTTTAAAAGGTTTTTATTTATTTTACATATTTCAATAATAATTCAATAATTCAAAACAAAATAAAACAAAACTATATACAAAAGTCCATAACAAGAATTATATACAAAAATCTATTAGTACTTTTCTAATAGATCATGACATTTCTGCCAGGCTATGTATTCTATTTCTCATTTTTATGGTTGATAATTCATTTTTACAAGCAGATTTGGCTAGACAGATAAATTCACTAGTAAGAGAGAGAGAGAGAGAGAATAGTTTTTCATTTACAGTTTTTAATTATAACTTTCCTAGCAGTAGCTAGGACAGACCAAATAAGAGGTATTTGCAAAACAGGAATAACGTATGGGATTGGAGCATTGAAAAAAATCAAGGAATCTGCAGTACCACAATTATCTGACCATGGTACTTGGCAGACGTTTCTAAAATCAGTCCAGAAAATTGACACTGTGTTGCATTTTGCAAGAACTGGCTTCATCATTGAGCACCCTATTCAACCACAGCCTAAATACAGGCTTCATTCCAGCAGAGTGGAGAAAAGTCATTGTCATCCCCTTGCACAAAGGTGGTGCCACTACTGACCCTGGAAACTATCCCCCCATTAGCTTGATAAGTCTGTTCTATAAATCTATGAAGCTTATTATTGATCTCATAAACAAGGACATAGGCTATCTCCATGCACTTCACCCCACCCAGTTCGAATTTGTCAAGGGGAGATCTTGCCTGTTGAAACTGATTGACTTCTTTGAGACTGTCACTAAGGCTCTGGATGAGGGAAAGTCAGTACATACAGAGTACCCTTGACCTGGCCAAGGCCTTGAACACAATCCCCCACTCGGGCATCATCGAAAAGCTAACACAACTTGGTGTAAATCCCTGTCTCATCAGGTGGGTGGCCAACTGGCAAACCGACAGGACCCTCAAGGTCAAAATAGGTGCCTCCACCTCCAATAGCAGACCTGTCACTAGTGGAGTTCCCCAAGGATCTGTCTTAGGACCCCTACTGTTTAGCATCTACTTCTCAGAGGTCTCGGCAAAGACAAAAGGCCTGTGGCTGACCAAGTTTGTGGATGACTGTAAGTTGAGTGCTGTCATTGACTCCCAAATGATGTTAACATACTGCAAGAGGGTCTCACAGCAACTAATAACTGGTGCCAAAGTTATTAAATGCAAAACAATGCATCATCATACCATTCGGCAAAATCACGGACCCTACTGATTACTGTATCAACACAACCCCATAAGCACACCACCTGTGGTGAGAGATCCTGTGGGTCCTATCGGTGAGCGAGTTGTCCACCCGCCTGATGAGATATGGATTTACGCCAAGTTGTGTTAGCTTTTTGATGATGCCCGAGTAGGGGATTGTATCAAAGGCCTTGGCCAAGTCAAGGTAAGCTGTGTGTATTAACTTTTCCTCATCAAGGGCCTTGGTGACTATCTCAAAGAAGTCAACCAGGTTCAACAGGCAAGATCTGCACTTGACAAATCCGAATTGGGTGGGGTCAAAGTGCTTGGAGATTTCCTATGTCCTTGTTTATGAGATTCATAATAATACGCTTCATAGCTTTACAGATCAGACTTGTCAAGCTAATGGAGTGATAGTTTCCAAGGAAGGTAGTGGCACTACCTTTGTGCAAGGGATGACAGTGGCAGTTCTCCACTCTGCTGGAATGAAGCCCGTACTTAGGCTGTGGTTGTGAATAGGGTACTCAATGGCAAAGCTAGTTCTTGCTGGAGATGATGTAGAATACAGCCCGAGATACTATTAGTTCCCATGGAAGCTGTGGCCTTTGCCTTGGATAGGGCCTTTAACACTTGATCTACAGTGATGTGAGGTGTGGGACAGTCATTGACTGACTCCCCAAATGATGTTAACATACTGCAAGAGGGTCTCACAGCAACTAATGACTGGTCAATGACAGCGCCCAACTTAGTCATCCACAAACTTGGTCAGCCACAGGCCTTTTGTCTTTGCCGAGACCTCTGAGAAGTAGATGCTAAATAGTAGGGGTCCTAAGACAGATCCTTGGGGAACTCCACTACTGACAAGTCTGCTATTGGAGGTGGAGGCACATGTTTTGACCTTGAGGGTCCTGTCAGTTTGCCAGTTGGCCACCCACCTGATGAGACAGGGATTTACACCAAGTTGTGTTAGCTTTTCGATGATGCCTGAGTGGGGGGATTGTGTTCAAGGCCTTGTTAAATATACTGCACATTCTGAAATTTATAAGGTTAATAAGGCAGAATCATTCCATGGACAATAATTACCTTGCCAATGCACACCTTTATAGGGCAATTCTTCCCATAAGAGGGCAAAACAAGTCAAGCCTAGGATGAATTTGTCAGTGACTATCCAGTTGTAAGGGTTTACCTTAAAGAAACTGAGGGTAGCCCTCTTTTTTATATGTGGGAAGGATTATTCCAGAAAAGACAGAAGCACCGAGTAATCAGTGTCTTATTTGTTGCTGGATATTCATATCTTTAGTTTGAATGTCTGTGTGTAATGTCCCTTCTCTGGGCCAGCAATCAAGGAGCCTCAGTCCTCGCTACCTAAACAGGTGGGGAACGTTCACGAGGAACAAAAATGGATACACAGAGTATTTTCAGATGCAGCTGTCTGCACCAAGTATAATTTCCCTTAAGAACACACAGGGAGCACACTCCAGACCTGGGGAAAGACTTCCTGTCTAGGCCTCAAATAAAATTCCTCCTTTCTCTCTGCAGAAACCAGTCCTCTGTGTTGCTGTTTCAAGTAGCTGACACACACACACTTTGAGATTTGATTTCTCTCTCACACACGCACACTGGGGAAAGGCTGGCACAGATTTACCAGCCATGACCCCTCTTTAAGACTATAAGGTAGATTCACTGCCGCCAGCCAGCTACTTTAAGGCTCTTACCAGGGTACCCAATAACTCTTATTACCATTTGTATGATACTAATTTTACTGTTTCCAAGCAGCAAGATTTTCAGGGGCATGCAGCCCGCAGTACCACCAAATAAATGCAATCTGCTCAAACGGTAAGCTATTTTCTAAAAGCCCAGCCACAATGAAAGGTATACATATATTTAATAATATCCACATAGACTGCTGGGATTTTCACCATAAAATAGATCTAACTTGACGGACTGTTCTCTATGTGCTCAAGCTGCTTCTCTGCTCCCATAATCCATCTATTCCTCCAGTGTCTTGAAATCTAGTTTGCTGCATGACCTTTGCACCTGGACCTTTCTGTGTAGTACAAATTACTACAGGAAATTAATACAGAATAGTTGATAGCATTCAAGATAGGTCTACTGATTCATCCTGATAATTTAAAGAAGCGGGTGGATGATGAGTTTTTGAAGTATCATCCCATCCATCTGCTTCAACTGTTGGGACTGATACTCTAGCTACCCAACTTTGAGAGAGAGCGCATAACAGAATGCCATTCAGAATGTCATCTGTATCAAAACCAGGTCTTCCCATAAAAACAAGCCACTGAGGTGGACTTCAAGTATAAACAGATTGTACAACAGGAGGAAGAAACTGTTGTCCAAAAGCAAGAGGGATATTACTCTGCAGAGGAAAAGTTCCCTGCTAAGCATAAACAGGAAAATCAAAAATCTTGTGATGTCTTCTAAAGCAAATTACAAAACTAAAATGACATTCCTAGGCAAGGATAATCATAAGGCATTCTTTAACTGCATCTGAAGTCTAAAAGGGAATGCCCAGCTATGTGTCGAACTGGTTGTAGATAGGATCACTTGTACTACGCCGGAAGATATTACCAACCTGGTAGCTGACAGATTCAGTGCAAACTTCACCCCCCCCATCCCCACCTACCATATCCCAAAGCATACCTGACACCAGCCCTCTGCCTAGTATCTCTAGAGAACAGGTCATCTCTGCACTCTGCAAGACCAAAAACACATCCTCAGTTGGACCAGATAATATCCCAGGTTGTTTACTAAACAATCTAAAACAAGTCCTAGTGGACCCACTTGGCATTCTGTTTATTCATAGCTTGACAACTGGCTATGCTCCTGCAGAACTACCCAAAAAGTACAAATGGGGATACTTGGGATTAACATGGCTAGGCTTGTAAAGACTGTAGAGCCACTAGCCTAGTAACCTCATTTGATCCTATGAATCTCCAAAGGAAGACCTGGGTCAGGAGATTATATCCAATTTATAATGCTTGGCAAAGGTGTGTGATGTAGTCAAAGTTGCTACTGGGCAGATGTCATCAGCTGAGGAATTCGTGATGAAAACTGTAGAAGTTGCAATGGACCTTGTGGATTGGAACTTTCAACTTTACCAATATGGTCTTATTAGATTAGTACACAAGTGCTTGTAAGCCATCTGGACTGTCGGAGGGTACCACTGCTCTGAAACACTCTCTCCCATCCACATAAAGCAAAACTCATCCCCATCCCTATCTATCTTCGCAACTTGGATCCATACATGAGAAACAGAAGGTTTACTTCAGGACTGCCCCCTGTACTACTAATGGAGTGAGGCAGCTCCTAAATGCCTTACCCCGTGCATGTGTCCACTCAAATTATTTACGATACAATTCCATTTATTTTCATTAGGAGTAATATATGATTGTCAATCGTGGGATGGGTAAAGCCAATCTGACATTAAATGGGGTAGGTTACAACAAGCACCAAAAGCGGGAGCTGGCTAGTGTTAATATGGCCTATAAGGGCAGCTAGCCTAGCACTTACCTATAAACCTATGGACAGTGTTACTAATTGTCTATGAACATCTAGAGTGTGCAGCAAGTATACCCCCACCCCAACTGAAGTATTTTGGGGAAAAAAAGATGAAGATGAATAGATGCATTGAGGGATAAGTCTGAGACAACATTGGGTATAAATATGGATTGGTTCTGAGTGACAGTTTCTTTGTGAAAGGCTAAATTTGTCTGTCTAGATGATAGAGCATGCAACTCTGATGTTCTTTTGTCAGAGGTAACAGCTACCGGAAAGAGTCTTCCATGAAAGTAATTTCAATTCAGTAGAAGACCATTCAAAAGAAGAATGGATCTGTGCCTGTAGGAACAGCCTGAGTTCCTGTAATTCATATTGTTAAGAAAGGTTTTACAAACATTTTGTGATGCCAAGGATGAAGAATAGGATCATTTGATGAAAATTAGAAATGGTGGCTAAATGATCTTTGATGACAGTTACCAAAGCAATTACAGTTACACAGAGAAGAGGAAAAAAAACATTAAGACTGAGGAAATTGCAGCAGAGAGGAGATCCAGTCCCAAATGTAAAGATGTTTCCACTTGTTTATGTAGTTTGTTTTATGGAGTCTTTTTGTGCAGCTAAGATATTTGGATCTCTGGCAGAATAAGTCTGATCTGTGGCCATCAGTGGAATTGGAGAAACTAAGTGGCTAATTTGAAAGTTTAGACAGCTGGTTGAACTTTCCCTGATTGAAGCCAGGATTGCTTACTTAGGTGAGGCTATAGTAAGTGGAGCAAAATGAGTCTTTGCCAAAAGGAAGGTGACTAAAGATTATTGAAGCCTTGAACGGAGATGCTTTTTGAAGAAATTTCATCACTAATGGAAGAACAGGAAAGGTACAGAGAAATAGAGGATGTCACTGACAGACCAGAGCATCCCATGATGATTGCCCCTGTGGAGGGATTAGGACAAAGTAGCGGCTGTATTTGGTGGTGGTTGAAGATGCAACCATATTTCAGCAAAGCTGGTCACTCAGAGAAAAAAAACATGTGAGCTGCTGAAGGATTACAGGATCTCTCTTGCAGCATCAGTGTTGATCAACTGAGCCTGTCCACTGGGTAACTGTTTCAGTCCACAATGTTCATTGCCACCAGCATATTGCCCATTGCCACACCGTCATAGCTTCTTGATGTAGGGGCTAAAATCTAGTTTCCCCTTGCTTGTTGATGTACCAAACTACTGACCTCTGTTTGAATGGTCATTGCATCCCATGGAAGGTGGTACTGAAAGGCTGGTAGTGTTAGGGAGACTATACAAAATTCTGCATGAGGTATAAGAACAGAAGCAGCCATAAAGATGAGGGCTTTTAAGATGATAGAAGCTAGTGGAAAAGAAAGGGGGAGGAGAGTCTGAGATTATAGTTTGTAATACTGATGGTCTTTCTTCTGAAAGTATGACAATGCATGAGCTTGTGTCTAAATGGCACCTTGTAAAAATCAAGGTCTGTGAAGGGTTTAGCTGTGGCTTTTTATTGTTTACTGAGAATCCCCAAGGACAGACACAAGAAGCTAATAGCATCTGGCTAATATCAGGAACTCCATTGTCATGGCAGCCGGAAGAAAATCATCCAGGTACGGGAATATATTGAGCTGTCTCAGCCTCACTTGGGCTGCTATGATTGCCATACATTTGGGGAGCACCTGGGGAGGTCTGTTGTGAGACCAAGGGTCAAGGTTCAGAGCTGATAGTGATTGGCTTCTAGACAGAAGTATAGGTACCTTATGTACTCCTTGGCAATTTTTATTTGGAAGTAAGCATCCTAAAGATTTATACAGCCCACTCAGTCGACATCCCATAGACAGGGAAGCATGTATTGTACAGTGACCATCCAGAATTACACCTTTTTCATGTGTTGATTGAGGCTGCTTCAATCTAGAATTGACCTGAGGTCCTTTGACTTTGGAATTAATCTGGAATAGACCTTGGATCCTTTCTGGTTTGGTGTGGCATTTTGGATTGCTGTTTTTGTGGAACAGGAGTTCACTTTCCCTGGCTGCTGCCCTTTTTTTGTAGGGGATGTATTTCTGGAAGGAGCAGAGACTGAATTTTGGGAGGTGTGGAGAAAGGAATAATATAGCCTCCTGATATTATTGCTCTTCACCCGTTTGTCATGTGTGGTTTTCATTCAAACAGCTAGGTGCAGAGAGATCCTGCCCATGACTGCCTTCAGAGGCTAGCAGTCAAGCAGTCCTTCATGGATGCTGAGGTTGTTTCCCTGAATCCCCCTCTACTTCTGGGATGGTATCAGTTAAAGGGGCCACTTCTACCTGTTTGAAGAGACTTTGAAGGGAAACCAACCACTGGAGTCCTTTGAACCACTTTTGGTTCCTGGTAAAGGACATCTGAGGGGGTTTAAAATTAACCCCTATGGCAGACAGCATCTTTCTTTTTCACTCTTCAAGAGTTTTTCCTTAACTTTTGGTTGAAAGACAGAGGACCGATCACAAGGAAAATTCAAAATGGTTGCCCTAAAATATTCTGCAAATACACACAAGCAGAGCCAGACATGGAGTCTCATCATATTACCAACACCTGACACTATAACCACTCTATCAGCCATACAGCAAGCCTCATGGAGTGGTTGGAAATGGTTAGCATTTTAGCCAATTGAGACTTAAGTTGTTTTCAAGATTCAGAAGAGGCAAGCTTCTTGAAAGAGTCTTTAGAATCTTGTCATATGTGTTAAATAATTTCAATTTCTAAGAGCAAATGTGCCTGTAGTGCATCCTGACTTCCCCAAGTGGTCCATTGCCCTGGATTTCTTGATAAGATTATGAACCGTCATTAGAAAATTCCTTCGTGATGGTGGCTGACACAATAATGGAGTCCACCATAGGGCCTTTCTCCAATAATATTTGTCCTTAGGTGGGCAAAAGGTCTTATCCTACTTCTTCAAGGATTCAGCCATCAGTATCAGGCTTCTGCCATGCGCTCTTCACCACCAGGTCCATCATACCATCAATTGGTGGGAAGGATTACCCAGGAGGTAGAGAGGGCAGACATGAAGGCCTCAACAAGAACCTGCTTATCTAGAGATGACGGGGGTTTGTGGGCAAAGTACACCTCTGCCTCATTATCTCTAAGATTTTGCCAAATTTGGTATCCTGTGGAAGGGACTGCAGGGACCATTCCCATTTATTGAGATTGGTGTCCAGGGTAAGTAACTCAATATGGATACCAGTGTGATCCCTCTTATGTTTTCATGGTGATTCTAGAGGTGACTAATCCAAATCCACCAAAACGTGCACTGGCCCTCATAAATGGAGTGCTTGAGACCTTCAGGTCTTCTCTGTCCGAAGGATAGCTTATAAAAAGAAAGAATTGCAGATTGGTGGGTGCTAAGAGATGCAACTAAATTAGAAGGTATAACCCCCCCCCCCCACACACACACACACGTTTGTAGAAGAGCCAACAAATATCCTCTCAAGAAAATCAAATACTGACAGCATAAGTGCATTACAAATGAAAGGAAGGAGCTCAAGCGCATGAAGATGAATGCTTCCCAAATCAGATCTGCCTTATGGCAGCTGTCATAACAGCTGAAGTGAGGGGATGTGAAGTTTCAGGATAGCAGAATATGGGAATAGAACTTCAAGCCTGTCATGGTAGCTGTGGGTCTTTATCTCAGTAACATTTTTAATTGAGAATTTCTGGGGTCTTTTTAGCTTGCAGAATGTGTTTGGATACATACATACATACCAAAAGGGGGGGTTATATTTTGCAATTAGTCTGATCAGGTCAGAGTATAAAGAAATAACATATTTTGACCTATATGAGATACCTTTGGTCTTTAAATGTGTTGAAGATGATATCTTGACTGCTGTGTTGTGGTCCAAGAATATAGAGTTGTCTGTGAAGTTGGCAAGATCTCGTGACAACCATATCTGACTGTTATTGGGTGCTGTCTTTACTATAAGCTGCTATGATATGTTTACTAAAGGTGACAATGACACTTCTTTCAATTTAATTTGTCTGTTTCTAAGGCACCATTAATTTGAATGGCTTAGCCCTTGCACTAGGAACACAGAATTGGATAAGTGAAGAGCAGCACCCAACTTGCAGTCTCTGAAACATCTAGTTAGCTATATGTCTGAGTTACTGGTCTTGAGATCAAGAAGCAGATGCCAAGCATAAGGGGTACCTAGTACTGAGCCCAGAAGCCAGTGTTTTTTTGCTTTCTGTGGTGGCACCTACTACTTTTAACGGTGTGTGCATATGTGTCAACTAGTTTGCTTATCCATCTTGCAACCTAAGGGTCTACTTTTAGGCTTTTATGCTTAGTTACAATTCCAGTATGAGAAATGTTGTCAAAGACTTTGGCCAGATCCAAATATTCTGCATGAATTGCATGACCACTGCCTACATCTTCAGTGACCCCCCCCCCAAAGAAGTTTAATAAATAAAGTAAACCTAATGTCCCATGACACAACCGTATTGTAGCAGATCTAGAGCAATAACAGTTTTTTTATAGCAAAGCTTATGAAATCAGATGTGATATGTTCCATGGTTTTGCAAATTAGGCTATTAGGGCTAATAGGCTTGTAGCTCCTGGGATTTTAAGTGTGCCCCCCTTTTTGTAGGAAGCATAATGATAGCCATTTTCCCTACCTCAGGAGTATATCCTGCAATGATGCTTACATAAGTTGAACAGTTTTATGAAGGCAATTTCCAGAACTAAACCCTGCATCTCCTCAGCCTTAAATGAGCACTTTCTCATTGTGTTTTTAGTGCCATGTTTAATTGTTTACATATGTATACTTTTGAGATGGATTTTGTCTTTGTGTTTAGACATCGAAATGTATCCTGTACACGTAATAGCAAAACTTTTTTCTTGGTAATTTATTGGTTTGTTGTGTGGTTGTGAAATCTCCATTTTACATTCTTAAAAACATGATTCCTTTTGGCTTGCATGTATCTCTGCTAAACAGAAATCAACTAAAGAAATATAATCATGTTTACTGCTGCAGGTTTGTTGCTATATGAAATATAGACATGTAGAGTAAACTCTATGTTAGATGGTTAGATTGTGACAGAGAGTTTAGTGAGAAGAACATTCTGAATATGTCTCTCTCTGCTTTCATGCAGGCATTGTCCTGTCCTGGTCTAATAGCTGTTCTTAGCAGCCTGTGGATCAAACATACAAATACCTTGTTTCATACCTTGAGTTTGATATGAAGACTGGTTTTGCCTAAATGCTTTTTAGGTATTACATTACTTTTATAGTGGAGAAATAAGTTAATTGTGTATTTTAGCATATTATAGCATCCTGGATAAAGCAAACCAAATCCACGTACTTACTTAAATATGTAAATAATTTTTTGATTATTCCTTCTTTTGATGTGATAAAATATGGCTTTATTAGTTCCAGTTTGCATTCACTAAGACCTTGATGGAAAATGGCCATAGGTGCATTGGTAAGTACTAGGTAGTCATACTGCAGTCCATTAAAAGCGTAACCAAAAAACAGTATTCAGAAATTCCCTTCAGTCTCAGACAGGACAAGAGGAGACAGACCAAGAGAGAATTTTAGACTGCCCATCCATCTTATCATCATGTTATCTAGGTTTAACATGAAGGGTGGCAAGTTCGATACTCTGCATGGCATGTAGAGGAACTTTGCCCTAAACAAGGGGGATACATTGAGATATGGATCTATCCTGCCATGTTCCATAAAGATTGCTCTTCTAGTGTTTGCGTGAAGATTTATTTTCTAAAGTAGTGAAATATTAAAAACAAATGCATCTGAATTTGATCTGAGGATAATATTGTGTGATATTTTGTTTACAGTGTGATTTAGTCACTGAAATATTTCTAGTATGGAAGCTTGCTGGAGATGTTCTTCACATTGATCATCACTGCAGTAGCTTTAGCTGTATGGTTTATATTTCTGCCAAGGATATAACAGCCAGCCAGCTTCCAAAGCTTCAGGGCACCTTCCCAGCATCTAAACTGTCAAGCAGTTTGAGCTAAGCTAACTAAAATACAAGTTTTGGCGCAAAGCCTTTCAGAGTTTTACTGCCACTGAAGAATACACTCCTCTGAGGCTTTTCAGAATCAGTGGTCGGCTTGTGTTTTCCTTAGTAGGCAGATAAGTTCCCTTAAGAAAATAACATTCCATTTTCTTATTTTTTTATTGAAGTTTTATTATTTTCCTCATCAGGAAAGTTATTTTAAAACTCATAGAGTGTTGTGTTTTAACAGGTTGTCTCAAGACTGTAACATACATTTAAATGGAGCATTCATGGTTTGTCATTTTAAAAGCAGCATTATCTAACTGATGAACTGTTTACTGTGGAGAAATTTTAATTATTTTAAGGTTGTGGAGCTGCCATAGTATTTGAAAGTGCTTTTTACTGTGTTTGTCTGTTCAAAGTAGCTTTTATGGACTGGTAGTTTCACTGGCATTGTTGCTTGTTTTCCCCATCAAAGAGGCACCATTTTTGGCTTGACCATGCAACAGATTGTCACTCCCACAGTCGGTCTTTCTTCCAGCTACAAAAAGAAAAAGTTAAGCAAACAGCCTTTGCCACCACAGCATGCTAGCAATTTACCTCAGCCGCAGGTGGGTAAGTCTGCTGTGGCCATTTGTTGTACCTCAGACCACTCCACTCTTACCTTGGATCCCTCTGATGTAGCACCTACATCTGCTTTAGACCAGGGGTTAGCCACATTCTTTGCAGCTGTTGGAATCCCTTCAGTGATTAAGGGAGAACTGCTCTTTTCAGTCCTGGGAGAGGGAACAGGGAAGGTTTTCCTGTTCTGTTAGAATGCTGTGCCCATCCCTGGGAAGGAGCAGTTGCCATTAGTAACATGGCTGGCCCCATTTCTCCTGTCAAAAAGAAACAGAAAACAAAATCTATATCTATTCCTCCTCAAATTTCTTGGATCAGAGTCAGAGTAATTTACTGGGACTGGCTCAGGGTTTGATTCAGGCTATAGATCCTTCCTGTAAAGTAGATTCTGGTAAAAGAAAGACGCATGTTTTCTTTCTTGAAGAGATTCAACATACATTCTAAATCTGAATAGGAAGATACAGGGACAGATTTAGGGTTTTGTCTTCAGGTTTCTGATTCAGACTCAAGAGGAGAGCTCATTTTCTGATTCCCCATGTGAGGGGGTTGTCTTACTCTGTTTGAAACTATTGCTATTATGGAAGAACATAGTTTTCTCAGTCAATCAGAAAATACTATGAGTTGTTACAGAAGGATTTTCCAAAACCTACACCTGTTCCTGTTGCCATGTCTGCTTTATAGGATGTATGTGTTATTGCCTGCAGTTTTCCTGATAGTCAGCCAGCTGTCCCTAAAAAGGCAAATAGGATGTAAAAAGTTCCTCTGTCTTATTTTTATGCACTGTTCCTAAACACTAACCCAGCAGCTATAGCCTTAGTTGACTCCTCTGCTCTTAAGCACTTAGTTAATTCCAGTCCTACTCTTTCTAATAAAGATGGGAAAGTTATTGATTGGTATAGGGGAAAAAAAGTGTATACTTGTGCAACTTTGGATTTTAGAATTTTAAATTGTCAGGCTAGTGTGTTAATGTTTATTCTGATATATTTTATAAATATGTCATTGAGGGTTGAAGTCAGAAAATAATGACAGACATTTGAGTTTAGGATTCACACAAATTCATGCTAATGCAAAACGTGTTATTCTATGAACTTGCTAAGTCTGTAAGAGCAGTATTTAAAAAGTGTCCCTATTCTTGGGTCTTTGTCCCTCCATTATTTATGGCTTTGTCTAGATTTCACGTCCTAAGAGGTTAAGAGTTGTGTAGTGAAAAATTTCAGTTTTTGTAAAATAGCAGAACCTTCAAAATCACAAATAGAAAGGTAGTCAGTGCAGATTCAAAGATGGCTGCCATGCTGTAAACACTGCTAAACTGCAGCTCTTCAATTAACCAGAGGAAAATCTCTGATCTGAGTGGATATCAGGAGGTTTAAACATCAAATTGATGATAAAAAGTTGCATTTATACTGACCTAATCTAAAATCAGTTAAAAAAGTGGGGAAAAAAAGTATTTATCCATCAGGATT
Organism: Protopterus annectens; assembly: GCF_019279795.1. Taxonomy (NCBI): domain Eukaryota; kingdom Metazoa; phylum Chordata; order Ceratodontiformes; family Protopteridae; genus Protopterus; species Protopterus annectens. The sequence goes on along the minus strand of NC_056739.1, from coordinate 1,584,517,040 downwards.
ACAAGTGATTATTTTGCTCTGAAGAGAGAAACAAACAAAGGACCGTGTGCTTTCTTTATTCTGCCTTTCTGCTTGGGGAAAGAAAAATCTTGCAACAAGGAAGAACCATGGAAACAACTACTACTAAGACAAAGTTGTCAGAACTACAGTCGCCAGTAAAGGATGGAACTGCGAAAAAACAAAGGATTACTAGACAGCAGGAACAACAGAAACCAGAAACTAGATCCAGGACTGATCAGCTATTAAACATGGAGGATATCAAACACGCTTTACTACCTATACAGGAAGCTCTAAAGGACTTGACCTCACAAATACAAACATTTGGAGTTTTATGCAATCAATTGCTTCAGAGAATGGACAAAACTGAGACCAGAATTTCTGAAATAGAGGACAAAATTGACATGCTGGAGAAAAATCAAAGGTATGTGATGTGGATGTACAAGCCATGCAAAATAAACTTATTGATTTAGAAGCAAGGTCTAGAAGAAATAATATTATTATAAGAGGAATCCCTGAAAACATCCAGTATGCAGAGCTAATACCAGCCATAACACAAATATTTGAAATACTGTTAAATGATGCTGATGGGGTGAAACAGATTGTAATAGAAAGGGCACACAGAGCTGAGAGAGGTACAAGCTTCTACTATGCCTAGACCTGTATATGTTAAGATATTGAACTTTCAAGATGTTAGCAAAATACTGTTTACTGCAAAAAAATGGTGGCTATGTTATGTGGAAAAATGTTAAAATATTTCTGGCTCAAGATTTACCATTACAAGTAAGGCAGGCTCGACAGTCTTTATCTGCTTACTGTAAATTTCTGATTGATAAACAAATTAAATTCCAGATGAAATACCCCAATATGCTTACATTTATGGTGGATGGCACTAAATATTCTGTTTCCAATAAAAATCATACAACAGAAATGTCTCTGTAAGTATTTAAAGTTCTACCTGCATCAGAGGGCTGAAAAGAACTTCAATTGAGACTGGCATGTTCCTGTAGTCAGATCCAGCATGTATTTTACCTCAAGGCTTTTCTAATCCTTTGTTTCTTCACTAAACTGTTCAGGCCTCTGAAAAAGCAATAAAACTGTTTGTTTATGCTAATCTGAGGGTCTGCTGTCTGGTTTCCAGACTTTTATGGCCTCCAAGGTCTATTTCCATTGTGTGGTAAACAGGAAATGCCTGGATTTCAACTGAGAGTGTAGATTTGGATGTAATACTTCTTGTGGTCCTGCTGTGAAAGAGGTCCCTTGTCGTGAGTATTTCTGATGGTTTCCTGGCTTGAAAAGACAAAGAGAACTGAAAATAATATGATAATGTTCTTTTTATAACTAAATAACATTACAGTATGTACTTAAAGCACATAATAACATGTACTTTTACTGTTTTTTTTCTTCTTTTATAGGTGTGAACCAAAATTGTTTTTTTTACTATATGCAGTGTGTGGCAGGCACTGTGTAGGGTACAGATCTAAAATGTAGGATGTATTTTTTTTTTTTTTTTTTTTTTTTTTTTCTCTCTCCTCTCTTCTGTAAAAAGTTTATGTACATAATGATTGCAACAAAACAGATACTTAAGGTAGGATAAAATAAGTACCCAATCTACTAAAACTTTCCTTTACACAGTAATAACCTTAGAAATGAGATTTGTTTAACTAATAGTTAAACCAAAGCTGTAGTTAAGTAGCGGTGTTTGGTAGGGAATGTGTAGTTTAGACTTTGATGTAGATATGCTAGAATATATAGGTTGTATGTTTAGGAAATGTTTTAAATGTTATTACCTGACGTTTTTCAATGTGTTGGTGTGTTTAACCTTGTTTATATTTTCTCTTATACAAGACCTATATAAATCCTGGTCCAGGGGTAAAGTGGGTAAGCACTGGTTAGGGACGGGATGTAGGAAATGCTTCCAGATTAGATATAGTGTACAGTCAATACATGTCAATTTCATAATTCCCCTCTTATATTGTTATTTGATACCAAGACCTGTGAATGTGGGAGTTGAACTCATGGAATGTTAAAGGGCTCCAGAACTTGAAGAAGAGAAAGCTGTTGCTACACATATTATTACAGGACAAAGCACTGTTTGTATTTCTACAGGAAACACATTTGATGAATGAACAATGGAATGATATTAGAAAAAGAACTGGGTTAGAGAGCTAGTGACATCAGAAGGTAAGACAAACAGTGCGGAGTGGCTATAATTATCAAAACCCAATACAAAGATAGGATTTTAGACTCCAAAGTGGATCCAAATGGGCGATGGTGTTATGTGATTTTATCGGATAATGCATTTGATAAACCTATCCTACTTTTGAATATATATGCCCCATGCAATGATCAACAAAGTTTCATAGCATCATTATATCCAATATTAACACAATATGATGGTTATTATTTTGTTGTGGGTGGGGACTGGAATACCTATCAAAATCCAAAGTTGGATAGGTCTTGTCCACAGAGAGCATTTAATAAGCAGGCCGGGATAGCATTAAATGATTTTAAGGAAGATTTTCAATTATATGACCCCTTTTCTTATTCACAAGATATTAATAATGCAAATAAATATACCTTCTATTCACCATGCCACAAAATGTGGGCTAGAATAGATTACTTTTGATATCTAAAGCACTAGCAATTTAGAACCAGTGGTGGTTATACATACTGTCATCTATCAGATCACTCAAAAATTTCGTTAAAATTTTCTAAAGATTTAAAAGACACAAGAAGGCATAGGGGTTATAATTGGTCACTCAACCCAAATCTTTTAAGTAAAAAAGAGATAGCAGATGGAATTATAAAATATTTGAAAGAATTTACAGATAGCTTGAAGCTCCAAAAACATACCCCTGACATTGAATGGGCAACAGCTAAAGCTCAAATTAGAGGATTTCTTATACAAAAAGCCTCATATTATAAGAAAATTCATAATAGTGATATTCAAAACTAGAAGTAAGAATAAAACAACTTGATAATGAGCTGATTCAGAATTTTAATGCTCAAACTGAGGAGGAAATGTTGAAGCTTCAAAGGGATCTCTTTTTGCTTCATAATAATAAATTAACACTTCAAGAACATAGGTGTTTAGTGAAATATGCTAATAATGTTCAAATACCATCAAAAGCACTGGCAAGGATTATAAATCAATCAAAAACAACTGGATATATTTCGAAATTCAGTATAACGACACAATATATTCTAAAACTGAGGATATTGTTGATGTTTTGGGAAAATCTATACTAAGGTGTATGAGGGCAAACTGATAGGTCTCTACATAACCAGAATAAAAGTTTTCTGCAAAAATTAACTTTCCAGAATTAGAAGAGAGCCTGCAAAGTGACCTGATTAAACCTATTTCTAAAGAAGAAATAGTATATACAATTCAACATATGAAAGTACATAAGTCGCCAGGGCCTGATGGTATTACAGCTGAATTTTACAAAGAGTTTGCTGATAGTTTGGGAAAAGAATTGTCTCATGTATTTAATTATATAACTAAAAATAAAATTAGTGACCCCCACCTCAATGCGTCAAAAACAATTTTCATACATAAAACCAATTCGGATCCCCTTAACCCAGATAACTACAGACCAATAGCACTAATGAATGTGGATATGAAAATTTTAACATCAATTATAGCATCGAGACTAAAGAAGGTTTTGATATATTTAATTTCTAAGGAACAAGCTGGATTTATGGCAACTAGACAAACCAGCGATAACACACTTACACTGCATAATATGATGGCGTATGCTAAAAAACAACTTTAATATCTATGCTCTTATAATAGATGCCCAGAAAGCATTTGATAGAGTAGACATAAATTTTTTGTTTGATGTGTTACCCTATTTTAACTTGCCCCAAGAATTCATTCAGATACTACAAATATTATATAGTAATCCATACACTCGCTATACATCAATAGGACTTATTCTAACAGAATACAGATTAAAAATGGTACTCGTCAGGGTTGTCCCATGTCCCCTTATTGTTTAACCTATATCTAGAACCCCTATTTTTATATATCAAGCAAAATTTGTATCATAATGCACCAATAATTTATAGGAATAAAATATTAATGTCAGCATTAAGCCGATGATCTTATTATTTATTGTACAACCCCAATTTCAGACAGTGAAAAGATATTAAAGCTCATAAACGAATTTTCAGTAGTTTCCAATTATAAAATTAACTTACAGAAAACAAATATCTTCCCATTAAGAACCCCAAAACCTTTTTCACTAATGGCCCTGATGGGGAAGTTAACATGTAAAGAAAATATTAAATATTTGGGTATCAACTTCTCTCACGGATAATAAGGACTTTTATAACAATAATGTTAAGCAGTATGGGAACACATAATAGCTGATTGTGACAGATGGAAGGATTTAAAACTACGGCTATTAGCAAAAGTATCAGTAGTGAAAATGAGTATACTACCACGAATGTGATACATATTTAGGTCTGCCCAATTATCAATTTCAAAAACAGTTTTAAACAAATGCATAAAGATCTAGCTAAATTTATCTGGAACCGAAAAAGAACTAGAATATCTTATGAGAAATTAATGACCGCTAAAACAAGAGGGCGACTTGAGCTACCAAACTTTGAAGCATATTATTTGATTGTAAACGCTAATAAAATTTTAAGAATTGCTAATTATGATGTAACGAATACAAAATGGATACCAACTTGGGTGGTCTTGAATCATAAGCATATTTTGGATAGGAAAATAAATCCTAAAGCATTGCCCTTTATGGACAAAATTAGTCTGATAAAATATGGGGTCATGGACCACATAATAACCTGTGTCTCATCTTTGCAAACTTTATTTCAGTCCGTAGATTTATTGCAATATATGATGGTTCTTCAACCTTTCCACAGGAATCCTAATTTTAAACTAAATAATCAGCTGATCGATCTCAGCAAATTTCCATTAATACTTAATCTGACTCTATTTGATGTTTTTAATAAACTTGACTTATCGGC